>NC_051448.1:9237589-9280676 GCF_001649575.2 Kryptolebias marmoratus
TAGCTAAATGTTGTAAAAAGTGACATCAGAAAATCAACACTACATTTTAAAACAGTGTTTGAAGCTAAATGTGACAAAATTTAGGCATGAATTTTGAGCACAAGCTCCTTTACAAACGGCGCCCCATAGCCAGTCTCATCACACAGGTATTTCAGTCTTCTTTGTTTTCTGTATAGAATATCTCCATGACACACACACACACACACACACACACACACACCTGCGCTGTCTCACATCGTCATGGCAACAGTTATCAGGCATATTGACGGTACAGGTCTTTCCAGAACACTCTGTTCACCTAATGTGTCTGAGCAGTTCTCAGAGCTACACCTCTGTGGGTGGATTTTTGACACTGTTCAATATTTACTCTTGGCAGCAGAGATGGAAACCTGTGACGTAGGGAGCACGCAAACGAAACTGTGAAACTTTGGGAGCTTTCACTTTGAATCGGTGAGACTCCCCTGCTGCGTTAGCCACGGGGCAAAGGTTTGACGAGACGGAACTTTGCCTCACCAGAGTTGAGCAGGATGATGGCTTTAAGGCAGACAAATTCCTCGGGTTTGAGTTTGAGCATGCGGAAGCGAGAGGCGGTGGCCAGCAGCATGTCGAAGATCTCCGCCATACCCTCAACGCAGTCGCCCTCGCTCCTGGAAGGAAAAACACACAAATCAACAATACGAGTCGCACAAACGTCCGTGGCAACGATGAGAAAACCGGAGCCCAAGTTCCGGAAGAATGTGATGCATTTGCAGCTGTGAAACTTTTCCAAATAGGTGGCCAAATTAGCAACTAATGCACTGAAGCACTGCGACGCTCCATTTGTCAGCACAGCTGAAAAGTGAGGGGGGAAAGATGGATAATATCCAGTTGCTTCAGTGCGAGATAAACTTGGAGAGCTCAGAGGCAAGGGAATGTGTCAACCCTGACTCGCAGCGTTTTAGTCATCATGTCCAATTGGTGAGGACACTCATTCAGGGACCAGGTTTTAGAGATAATACTCTGTAATACAGTTTAGAATCAGATAGACCCATCAGAGGGTAAAAGCCCTGCCTGTCTGCATGTCTCCCTCATCCCTCGCGCTGCTTCCTCTCCTCTCAGAGGTTGATGCTGTGGTTTGACCAGCCTGTTTACTCTGAACATGAGAGGAAATGAAGGGAACAAGCTGTGCCTGCAAAGCAGAAAACACCTATGTCTCCCTGCATCTCTATTTTCTGATCTTCTCCTTTCTCCATCATTTAACTGACTCCTTTGCTTCTTTTTCTGGCGTCTCTCTCTCTCTCTCTCTCTCTCTGCCGTTCTTTGATTTCCTTCGTTCTTTGCATCGAGGCTTTGATTATATCTCCGTCCTGGTTTCCAGCTCAGCCCCGTGATGATGAGCTGGGGATATTTCAGGTTAGCGAGAGGCTGCTCTCCTCTCCGTGGGGAACATGTAATTAGTCTTTCACTCTGTGACAGATGTGTTGGGATGGCACAATAGCTGGCAAGGTGCAAAATGGATAATCTACAATGCTGATGATCACTCTTAAGATCTCTCTGACATACGGGAGGAAAAAGGAAAATGTGGAGCAAACCCAGTGATAGATGAAAAAAGAAAACAGGTAAATAAATGTGTTTGTCAGTTTGGATTCCTCTCTACCTGTCCAATATGAGGTCCTGTGCAAAAATGAGCTTTCCTGGGCAGTGGATTGACCTCCAGATGAGCCCGATCATGAGGATCTCCAGCCACGAGCTCTCCAGCAGCAGAACCTGATCGTGGAGAGACAACTGCAGGAAACCTGGAGAAAACACACACACACACACACAAAATCTTCATGGGTTTGCTTTGAAATAATGTGTTTCTGTTCACCTTCATTGCACAAAACATACATGGTCCCATTTCTGTTGTCAGCCTGAACCAATCTACATTTAGTCTTATCGCCGGCTCTCAGCTGTTTCAGTTCATAGGTAATTACAGACAATCTTTTCCCATTGTGCCCCTCTGCACCATGTTTGCGAACCGTTGCAATTAAAACTGTGTATCTTTGGGCTTTTAGTGACGCACAAGGTTGTAATGCCTCAAAATAAGGATTTACTCTTCCTGCCAGATAAACGTGCTCGTGTGTGTTCGAGGGTGGCGCTCCTTCTGATGCATTTAAGCTCTGTGGGGTGCCAGCAGATTGACCAAACAATCCTCTCAAAGGTGATGCCTGTTGTTAACATCACCTTAATGGCTTTGTGTGTGTGTGTGTGTGTGTGTGTGTGTGTGTTTTTACACTACAGGTCCAATGTTTACTTGCCGTTGCCTAAGAAGTAAAAAAAAAAAAAACCAACAGAGAATCACTGCCTTTGTCACATCTGCACATAAATGTTTGGAGAGATGCTAATTATACACGATTGTTTTCTAATATAAGACTTGCCTCTAAATGTAAATAATGTAAATAACGGGCAATTGTTTTTGTAAATAAAACTATAGATTGATGCTAAATGTTTGCAGAGATACCTCTTGACTTCCGCTGCTAAGATGAATAGAAAATCTGGTAAACTACATAATTAAAAGGACTCAAAGTTGTTATGGTGATGTTTAGGCACTGTGAGAAAAAAAATAAATCTTCTTAGAAAGCATAATAAAGCCCAAATTGCTTTGACGTGCTTTTTGTGCTCTCCACAGATCGTGTTGCTCCCCCACCCCACCCCCCACGAGCTAAATGAAGCTGCACAGAGTTTAAATGTGTTCCTGTGATCCAACATGAAGTAAACAGATTTTCTAATCTGCTGTAGATATTAAATCTCAGATAACTGGGACAAACAGGTGGAAATAAAATGCAGAAAATACTTGACCGCCCAAAGCTCTGGATGGAATGGCACTACCTAACCTCTTGTACTATTTTCAGGCTGCCGATAGAATAAATCTGATTCATTGGGTTCAAATGATGATGAGAATTACTTCCTCCAATCATGGGTGGTTCTGGAAGTGAATTCTGCTCATCTGGTAGCATTGAAAGCCTCACTATACTCACCTCTGTACTTCTAGTTATACTAAGAATGCGATAACAGTCGCCTGTTTTGCAGTCTGGGTTCAATTTTGTCACCATTCTGGCCTGAAAAACACACTGTTGATGTTCCACTCGCAGGGAATCATAATATTCTTTTATCTTTATTGGGTATAAAAACCTGGAGATAAGATGTGTATGATGATTTTACTTTTGCTTCTTTTCAACAGTTAGCAAATACATTTTTTTTGACACCAGAAAGCTCAACATTACGTCCGTACCTTTCCCCTCAGTGAGAGGGGTGATCTCTTCTATATATTGTAATATTTTTGAAATCCTTCCACTGAGTTGAAAGCTCTACAGGAGACAGACTTGGGATTGTTGATATCAGACAATGTTTGGGGAGGAGGGAGCAGATCTTCAGCCTGTGCTCAGCAGTTTCATGCAGTGTCAGATCCTACATCGAGCTCACTATACTAAAGCCAGGCTCGGAAAGATATGTGACACAGCGTCTCCTCTGTGAATTACTCGCTTGTGTTTCAGAGAGGATATCGCTCCTAAAGCCTTAACAGTCTCATTCGGGGTGTAGCCGGCTTCACTTCCTCTCTCTCCTGCTAAAAATTACTTAATAGCATCCAGAACTCTGCTGACCAGGAGGCTAATACAGCTACATTGTATACCTACGTATACAAGCTGGATTAGAGAGCTCCTTCATTTTCTTAAATTGGAAAAAATCAGGCTGACTTGGACTGGTATGGCTGTATCATTTAAAATAACCTGGAATCCTTTTCTATCCTACATCGACGGCCCGGCTTGTCAGATAATTCTGAACTGAGATCTTTAATTTATTTCCCCTTGTTTGTCTGTCTTTAGGGGTAAATGGTGGGGCAGGGGTGTTTGCTGTTGTTTTAGTACGTGAAAATCTAACAAGAGTGTTAAAAAAATACCACCCATGTTCTGGCGCTCTGAGACAATCCCAGATGTTTCTGTTATTCTTAAAAAAGCTAGCTCCCATTCTAGGCCATATGTGACATTTTTCCTCTGGAAAAATCCCTGGTTTCCTGGTAAAGGGAAGACGCCAAGGGAAGGACCTTCAGAAACTACCCTAGCTGTTGGAAAATGAGAACCCTGCTTGGCAGCTGCAAGGTTAAAGCTAAGGTTAAAAGGTGCTATATGTTATTTTACAACTTCTATCCCTGAATGTAAAGATTTTAGTTTGGAAGGGAGAAACAAAGTGGTAATATCCATACTGTATTCATTCTTTTGATATTATAAACAATTTAATGTCAAAAAATTGTGTATGTTCCCATAGCTCCAGAATAAAAAAGAAAGTCTTGACAGTTTTAACGTTCTTATTAGCAACATTTTTAAGCAAAACACTGCATCAAATCAACTATTATTGATCCATCACTCTTTTAGCAGACTTCTCTGAATTTCTTGTTTTTAATCAGATGACTGTAAACAAGTCCTACAGATAATTTATTTTATTTCCTTTAAGTAGAAGAAGATTATCATTGAAAAATTGGTTTTCTTCTCAGCTGACAAGCAGAATTCTGACTACTTTCCGTTTTCGAACCTGGAAGCTTCTTGGCCCAGGCGATCATGTGGACCAGCTCCTTGTCGGCCATGCTGGTGAGCAGGGTCATCATGGTGACTTCGGTGTAGGGTCGGCTCAGCTTCTGACGGGAACACAGGATCGGTGGCTCGGCGCCCTGGAGCAGGAGCAGCACCTGGAGGCACAACGGACACATGTAGATGGATCACAGAGCTAAGATGATATCAGATAAAAGTAATAAAAAGCTTTAAATATAATATTTACCACCAGATTGTAACATATATGGTTATTAGCGCTCATTAACCCCAAGATGAAATTAGACTGTTCCTAGAAAACATACAAAAGTGCTAATTTGTAACTTCGGGATTAAACTTCTCTCCATGTGAATCAGCACCTGTTCAGGAGGAAGATTCAGTAACGAAGATCTTCCTCCTCCTCCTCCTCCGATGCTGCTGCTGCTGCTGCTGCGTCTCCTCCCATCATGACTGGCTGCTGCTTTGTGCTCCAAGCCTTTGGCAACCTTGTCTCTGTCTCCAATCCCTCCCCGTCTTTTGTCGCGCCGCAAAACGCGACCACGGTCTTTGCGCACACCTTTGAGGTGGGGGGGGGACAGCAGACTCAAAATAAAGGCAAAAACCACACACACACACACAGACAGACTTGTGGATGGAAATCACCAATCTCCTCCTTTCCACAACATCTAATTTGCAGATTATATGGATGGCGAAGTAATTCAAGAAGTATGAAAACAAAAATGTTGGCATGCAGTAATCAGCAGTTATACTCCTTAAAAGGAAAACTCTTCAAGGTCTGGTTAAAGTTCATGTTTATCTGTATCCACCAGCATGCTAATTTTTTTTTTACCAATGTGGTCTGAGAAAAGCCAGAAGTGATCAATGACAATTGGTTTTAGTTTTTTAAGGAAGATTATGAAGCTTAACTGGATAAAAGGTAGAGAAAAGATAAAAACATGGAGCCTAAATTGTAAAAATGAGTAAAAAAAAAAACCTGTTGGGGATTCTGCTCACCTCCTTTCATCATACCCACTTCGTAACACTTCCTAAGACGACAAGCCTGGCAGCTCTTCCTCCGATTCCTGTCAATAGTACACTGATTGGTCGCTGGGCACATATAGTCATTGTGACCTGAAATGGAAGGAAATCTATTACTTTTACCCTTCAAGTCCAATATTCGGTTCAGATTTAGGCTATTTAGTAACCAGGAACACTCTATTCCCTGTCTTAAATGAATCTAAGATGGAGAACATTAAACATGGCATCTTGGCTTCGTTATTGCCATGGAGACTATTGGTTTTCTTATGACCAGTCCTTCACTGTGAGATTTTCCATCTATATGCCACAATATCACATCACGAAACGGACCGAGCAACCGAGCAGATGAAGCTTTCCCGCGCACGCCGAAATCCATCGATGCTTTGAAGCTGGAAAAATGTGGTTGATTGCTTGCAAAAGAAAAGGAAAGAAGTAAAAGTCGAACTTGTGAATTCTGCTCCCTTTATTTAAAGCAGCATCACATTCTGTGGGATTTATCTTTGCCTTTATGACAGTGATCAAACTTTAGTTTGACAGCTCATGTTTCACTCAAGGTTCCAGGTAAATCACTTCTGTAGTAATGAGCCCACCGAACTGCAGACTCTGTAAATCACAAAGCTCGTCTTGTCTGGGAGGAATCTTCACAGACGTCTGATAAAACATCGTTAAATTTCTTTAGCTGACAGATTATTGTGAAGCAAGAAGCAGTATGTTGATCTCTACGACATGATTAAAGACAGAGTTCTGCATTGTGCTCTGCTGTCGTCTTTCACGTGCTTGTTTGTCACGGCAGACAGAGTAACAGGATTTAAGTTTGACTACATTTCAGCCTTTCCTACCCTGAATGCTCCTCTTGAAGAAGGCCTTGCAGCCCTCGCAGGACCACACCCCGTAGTGGTACCCCGAAGCATAGTCGCTGCACACGGCACAGAAACGTGTCTCTTTGGCCATCTCAAACCCCCCGGCGCCGGCTGCACCTCCTAACTCCCCCACACTGCATGCCTCGTCACGGGGGTCACACTGGTCCTCTCTGGAGGCTGGCTGGTGGCTGGATCTGCAACGAGTCATGAATTTTAATTGGATGATTTTCTGTTCTCAAACAAGATAAACTGTGATGTTAATAAAATACTAGAAATAACAGTATTTCATTAGCATATAACCATAAAAACAACATCTGGACAGTTCTGCTGAACAAAAACAGATGATGTTCTCTTTTTTTTGTTATAAGTGTTTAAAGCCGATCACAGTGAACCTTAGCATACTGACTTTAAAAATGACAGCCTTTGACTGCAGGAGTAGCCTCCTGTTTTCCACCTGAGTCAGGAAACAATCTGTATGTGTACTTTTGTTCTTACGTATTGTTCCCCTCTCAAGGTCCTTCACAAAGTCCTTAATCTCTGGAATTAGAAACCCGGACAAAGCTTGATCCTTCATACAGAGATAGCGGTAGTGTTTTGTATAAAGCAGGAGATTAAAAGGCTATGTGATTATATAATTATGTTTTGTTCATATGGCATTTCGAAGGCTCAGCTAAACTGTCAATGGCATAATGTATAAGTTACAAATAATACATCTAATTATGCAGCAATATGTTCCACCACTGCCGCTCTGAAAGAAATGGTAAATATATTCAAATAAGCCTGTTATCCACCTAAAGCCTTTATTAATAAAACAGCTTAACGAAAGGAGGTGGAAAAAACAAACATAACAGCTTTGACTCAATCCCTAAATGTGTGCATAAACAACAACAATCCGGTTGTGATGAAGAACAGATGCTCTCTGGTTAATGAATCTTCACCTTGGTGATGCACATATATGTCAGCTGTACTGTCATACCTGTAGACGGGTGTTGAGGCGGTTTCCAGATAGTGACCAGGAGGATGCATAAAGGGGCTGAGCCTTGGACTGGTGGGCACAAACACAAGTGGACTAGTTGGCCCACTTCCTAGAGACTGAAGGCTGCCATTAGACGGGGGTCCGTGGGCGTCCAGAGGAGCAGAGAAGTACCCAGTGGTGGAGTTGCTGTAGAGAGGAGTAGGGGCAGGGGTGGGGGCAGCATAGTCATACGTCCCCTCTAGGAAGTCCACAGCAGCTACCCCTCCAGAGCCCCGGCTCTCTTCAGGGTACATGTCACTGAGGGGGGCACGGGGCGAGAGACGAGGTGGGGAGAGGGTCTCCAGCTCTGAGGAGGCTGGGCTAATCCTGGTTCTGAGCACTGGTCCGAACGGCTGCCTGCTCTGCACCGGGCTCTGCCTGAGCAACATCACAGCACAAAAGCAGTGATAAGCAACATGATTTAGACTTGCTCTCCCATTTGCTGGGTGGGAGAGTGGAGTGCTGCTCACCCTCTCTCCTTTCTTTCTCTCTCTCTCTCCCTCCCTGGGTCTTGTCTCTACAACAACTCCTGTCAAACAAGTTGGAGGGACCACCGAAGTCCTTTTGCTCCGTCTGCCTTGAGATTCTGCTCAACAGGCTCTGAAAGAACAAAAACTGACAACTAAAAAGACTCCTCCCAACCCACTTATTTTTTTTTTCCTTTTTCTCAGTGTAGTATTTCCTTCTTTTCCTCTAATAGATCTTTACTGAAGTGTGGGAGTGAGGGAAGGCTGGTGGGAGAGGGGAAAAGAATGAATGACAGAAATAGTGATTCCCAAATAACTTCCCTGTCTTCTCTCCTCCACACAGCCATTTCCACTTCACCTTTGTGTTACATTAGGCAACTTTAATTGGTTACAGCTGAATGCCAGGCAGAAGGAAACTCTAAACTAGCAGTGTGATTGTCTGAATATTCATCCTTCATTTAGCTGATACCGAGCGCACATCATCGGATCATATACGACCAGTCTGTTACTGAACGCACCTGCAGTTAATCACTGCGAAAACATGGTTAAAGTAGACATATGTTCCACAACGGCTGAACTAAAAAGACAATAGAAATCCACGCCATGAGGCACTACTCACCTCTTACACATGAATCATCCTGAGAAATGCTGCGCAACAGCGGCTGATTCCCCCCGTCTCTTCCTCTCCGCTCGCCTCACAGGCTTCTAGCTTGGCTCGTCGTACTCAACGGGAAGAGTGGAAAGGTTTAAAAAAGGATAAACAAATTAAAGATGCAGCCAAATCAATAACCATGGTGCGTTCGTGTGCCAGGTCACCATAACACAGCAAACAAAACTGGAGGTCAAATCTCATTCTGACAGACAGCATTTATGCAATCAATCCCAAATAAGGGTATTTACATGATGCAGATGCTGCACAAGCTAAATTCCCTTTGATTATTAAAATAAAACTGTAAGAAATTAGGTTAGTTTTCTGCTTATTTCGAAAGGTGACAATGTTGAAAGCAGCAGTATGAATGAAATTGAGTGAGTATTTAAGGGATTTGATTTATGCGTACAGCAAGTTTCAGGTTTGGGATCATCACGGACCCTTTATGTCCTTGGCTGTTGGGGGCCAGGCGTCAAGGTAACGAGAAAAAAAAAATCTTGTGAGGTTAAGATGATTCTAAGAAAACCCTGAAATAGGCTTGTGTTGTTTACATATCTGTAAATCAGCTGTAAAATGACAACCCGCGAGTGTTTACTTCACGAGCACTTAAGGGATCATTCGAGTCATGTGAAGTTATACATACAAGCTTCCCAAGAGAGACATACTGTATAAATGCAAGATATTCATTTTTATAAACAAGACTACACGTGTCAAAGACAAAAAAATAAAAAAATAAGAGAAGTGTGGCACAAAGCTTTCATTCTCTCTCTTTTTTTGTGCAACACCTTTTCTTGGCTCAACAGCATAATTTTCCGAATGTCAGGTCAAGAGGAAAACAAGTAGCTCTGATGATACAAACTGTTTTTGCATTTTCTCCTGGTATAAAATTAAGACATTAGGTGACAGCAAAATGAAGCAGCTACAACAAGGCACCTAAACGGCACAAAGTAATTTTCTTCTTGGTGTAATTGACCCAATTTTCATAAAATACCACATTATTATTTTTTTTAGCTCATCCAAAGTTGTAATATTGCAGCATTTTCCAGCTGTTTTACAGAGAGGCTTCCAACTTGACCTTAACGTGCACACAGGAAAGAGGCAAGAACTGAGGGATTATAAAGACGTGACACGTTTAGTGAAGATTAGTGTGTGTATGATGATGTGTCTGTTCAATATTTTACATAAAGAATCAAATATTTGGCGACAGTACAAATCTTAAATAAATGTTGCCGTTCTTAACCAGTGAAACTAATCAAGAACGTGGATTTACAGGTGAAATAAACTGTCCAGACAACATTTTAGGCTTGAAACAAAAACTCAGATGGACAGTCATTATTATCAACAACTTCCATCTTCTCTGAAAAGAATGACAAAAACAGAAAGAGCAAATTCATCGCAGTAATTTATTTAGTTTGGAAAACATCATACGTTGCTCCAGAAACCCAAGAATCCATAATTATCACTGTAAGTGACAGTGCTCATGTGGGTGACATAACACAAAAGATTCAACTTTTATCTTAATAGTTAGAGGTCTGAATTGTATTTTTAACAAAAAAAAGCACATTGTCACTGTTACTGTTAAGCCACCCCCTACAGTAATGTACTTTCTTTTATACAGAGAAAGCAGTCATAATACACAGACAGTTCAGTTGAACTAGTTCATGTCTATCAATGACACTGAGTGCAAATGTATAAGAAGATATTTAAATTACAACCATCATCACTCTTCTCAACGCATGCTTAAGTGTTGCTTCTGGATATTTACAGAGCCCAAATCCTCTTTTATTTTACCCCAGTCGTCATTACCAGCATTTACCTAAATCTGTAAACATTACGACTTCAACACGTTAAATACCTGCAATAAAACCCAAAATATGACAACCGTAAACTGAAGTTCAAATCATTGTCATTTCTAACACAAAATAGTATGATTATTAGTAGTGAAAATTACTACTATTGCAGTGCATTTCATTCTTAAACCTGATGAAGTGCTTACAGATAATGAGAGGTAAACCAACCATTTAGCAACTCTTCAGAACTTCATTTGGCTTATTGGCACTACCTACATTTGGCAGTTCGTACTGTAAATAACTTTCCAGTGTTTCACTACTCTGACTTAGGGCTGTAGAGCTGAATGATGGCGTACTTTCCGCTAGTCATCCAGTTTGGATCTAGGGAGGTGAGCTTCTCCCCTTGGCCGGGCTGCAGGCCGACCTGAACGTTAGCCTTGAGGGTTCTCAGGCTACACAGCGGCGCCGGCCGAAAACCTCTGAGTGCTGTACTGAAATCCACGGTGTGATCCCAGTCTCTGTCTCCAGTCAGCTTCCTGTAGTTGAGATCGCCTTTAAAAACCACCAGGTCGGCCTCTTGCAGGGTTGCATACAGGTCAGGAGCATCAGCTGCCATGTCACAGAACTCATGAGGCTGTGTCCAAAAAGGATGGTCATGATAGCACCAAACACCCTCCTTCAGATATCTCTGCCACTGGGCGCCACTCTTTGACATCCACCTGTGATTGGCTGCCATTGTCTGCCAGATGGTCCACTGAAAGTCGCCAGCTGTGACATCAGAGACAAACCAGGGGAAGCACTTGCCGTGAAAGTGAACCTGGCGCACAAGGCCAGAGGAAACCAGGAAATCTGCTAAGACCAAGTCAGTGACCAACTCAAAGCCAGCGTTGTCTAACACAATGTCCACTCTCTCTGCAGCGTTTTTACCAGACTCTTCCAGCCTCTGGGATGAACTAAGAGCTGACCAAACCATGTTGGAGTCATCCACCAAGATAAAAGGTTGGAGGCTATTTAGAGAATCTATTGGACTTGTCTTCTGGGAGTTTTCTTTACCAGCAGAGATGGAAAGATCGCATTTGTTCCCCCAAAGAGAAACCTAGAAAGAGTCAAAGTAAATATAAAAACTAATTTATTACAATTAAAGTATTTCATGAATGAGGATTATGAATTGGAGAGAAGCAACCAAATGCTGGCACAAGCTGACAGGCAAAAACTTTATTCTATATTCCCATTACTGTAATAATAAAAATAATAATATGAATAACTAATTATGAAATACAGCAATATAAATTATCTCATTATTCAGCCTAAAGAGAAACAAAAACATAAATTATTTTGAATCATAATACCGAACCTTAATTAGTACTACAGTCTCAAAAACAAATAAAAGATACTGACCTGGAGAAGTTTGGTGAAAAACTCAAACAGCTGATTCTTAGACAGCTTTTCCATGTTCTTATGGATGTCTGCCAAATAAGTACATAAGGTTATCACAGCCTGCTGAGACTCAAAGAAGCTTTGAGTCTTTCCCTCTTTATAAACGTCAAAGTTGCTGATGGGAGGACTGGAAAAAAATATAACAAAAAATAAAACTATTACAGGCAAAAACAACACAATATAAAGAAGCACTAAATCCAAAATTCACTTTGTTGAACAAACATTAAACAGAATACAAGACAAAATAATGGTGGACATGAGAGATGCTACTGATAATCAGTTAAGTTTGTTCAACCATGTAAACGGTCACATCTGCTAATCCAGACACTCACAAATATATCTGATACTTAACTACTCAAACTAACAAAAGTTCTTATAAGAAGCCTTTTACAGAAGAGTAACTCTACAATTTCTTTGCATTCCTCATCTTCCTTTCCCTAAAATTTTTTTAAACTGTAATTGTACTAAAATAAGCTCCTCTGCACATCACTAACTGACAAGATCAGAACAAAATTTATCTTTCTCTGAATGGGAATCATTTTTTTTTTACTTTAAGTTTTATCTTGTAGGTGACAGCTGAAGAGCTTGAGATTGTGTTTTTGTTGAATTGTGTTCACAAAGGATGATGTTGCGTAACTTCCTTCTTAGTGCTAAAAGCTTTTTAGCGAAGCTATTAACTTCTCCTTGGAACAAAGCTGGAGAACTTGTCTGTTTTTCAAATCTCGATTGTGCTCTTTGCCCTCAGTTTGCTGTACCGCTTCAGTGACAGGCAACTCAAATTCTGCAGAACTTATTTTGTACCGACTGACTGCTGCTGCAATTGCATCTCAACCTAATGGAAGTTGATCATCAATTTTCCTGTATTTTCCCATCTTTGAGAAGTCTTACACTCATATTTATTTTCCAGTTCCTTTGACAATCCATTGGTATTCAAAACTATGATGCAAAGATAGAGGCACAGCACATGTCTTTAACAACTTTTTTATAAATATGTTCAAAAAATTGGGTTAATTAAGAATCATCAGTGGACAAATTGTAATAAAAGCCAAGTTCTTTTGCATTATGTTTTTGCATAATGGTGGGGTTATGTGTTAAATATAGCCTCTCAAGTGTTTTTGTTGTTTGAGACAAACTCTACCTACTAAGAAGTAATGCTAATAAAGGTCACAAATAGGAATTTAAAAAACTAATACAAAACACTGAAATCTTTTTATATTTTAAACTAAACAAATGTTTGTTTTTTTCTGATTACTTATCAATTGCCTTAAAGTGAATTCTTCTCACTTGAGTACAAGGGCCTCTTGTATCTTGCGGTACATGTAGCACTCTACATAGAGCCATGGAGAATTAAACCAGCTAACAGTGTACTGGTCCCCCAACAGCCTCTGCTGTCTCTGCAGGTACTGGTTCCAGGATTCTGCGTCCTGTAAGCCATCTGTTAATAACAGCAGTGGCTTATCGGTTTGGAGCTCATTTCTCAGCTTAGACAGCAGAGATATTGCTTGCTTCTCTGAACTGATTCCCTCCTGGAGAAAATTAAACAAAGCAACACAAGCAAAAACAAAGTCAAGTCTTAAACGAACCACATACTGAAATCATGGGTGCATATATCACATAAATACAGCTTAAATTAGAAAACAGTTCTTACCTCTCCATACTCTTCAAAAAATGAGTTTTTGTTGCGGTGTATTGTGTCTATAACTTTAGTCAAAATGGTGGGCAATCTGTCTCTTATAGTCAAATATGCAAATGACCTGCAGACAAAAACATAAACTCAATTAGGTGACTAATTATAACGAGTGTAGGCACTGACCAGAAATAAGATAACACCAGACATATACTAACATGTAAAGATACTCTTTTCATAGTGTTTTTAAACTAACTAAACACTTGGTCTCAATAAGCCGTATTTGTTTAGGTTTATTCAAATAAACATGATATTCAAGCAAACAGTTTGTCACAGAGGTGTCACGTGAGTTAGCTTCTATGAGCTAACGCTACTAAAAACAACAACAATAACAAAAAAGACTAGTTAGCTGTTTTGATGCTACACCGCAGTTTTCAACATTACAAACTACAATGACAGACTGGTTAAATAAGTTGTCAACATACCCTGTTACTTTAGCTGAAAGTGAAGGAGGAACTCCTTGAACTGCCTGAACCGCCGCCATCTTTGTTACAGGGACGCTTCCAAATTCAAACTTTATTGACAAACATTTACTTTGACAAAACCAAAGTTTAGCCCGCAGGTATGTTTGTAATTTGACCGAGACGTTTATTTAGAAGTTAAGCGTCAAAACAAGCAACCGACAGCACTTCACTTGTTTCTATATTTCACGTTAACATTTATTTTCTGGTTCCTGGTTTTAATTGTAAATACAATAACAATGCCACCATCTAATGGTTCAAACATAAACTGCAAAGTAAGCAAATGTCTCAATAAGCGTGGATGCCACCTTTTAGTTAGGTTAATGTGTTGTGTATAGCTTACTTTAAAGATAAAAACAAAAATAAAATAAATATTCTCAGTACTGCTCCGTTTATTGTAAGTTGCTGGCTTTCTGCCGCATTGCGCATGTCCATTTAGCCGTTGCAGTAGACTCTCCAGAGCATCCCGTGTTGCCCGGGGCAACAGTTGTCATGGTGATATCGATTCACGTCGCCGTGAAAGGCTAGAATTCGAACCCCCTCTAGGCTTTTTGGCGGGAAACAGGGGGGGAGGAGGGGAGCGTGGCTAACTGGGATAGAGTTTCTGGGAAACGAATATAGGCTATTACTCCTGTGGGTTCTGCTTAAAGACCCCAATTAAAAAATTAATAGCCTAATATATTTGCGTGTAATGCAGGCGGTTGAGTAAAACTAGTAAAGTTAAGCTGAATAAAGTGTTTGAAAAGCATAAATAATCACGTGACAGATGGTGAAATCTGGGTTTAAATGAGGTTTGATCGTGTTTACAATAACATGCTGAACTGACTGTCTGCAGCCCCGTTTAATAGGCTTTAAATAGGTGAACATCTACTAATACTGTCGGTATCAGTATATACCCCCCAAGNCACTATGGGAACAAGCCGGGCTGTTGTCAGGATGCGGGGTTCCTGAAAGTGGGCGTCCAGCTGCGTCCACCTCCGGTGTTCATCCGCCGCGGGCCTCCCATCCCCCCGCCGGGGCCCCAAGCCTGGCCGGATTTGTTTTTCTAAACCGAGAGAGAGGAGTGACTCACCACTCCGGTTAAAAAAAAAAAAAAAAACAGGCCAAGGACGAAGGGGGAGGGCTGCAGTTAACGTTAAAGGCGCTGCAGAGGAGGGACTGATGATGGCGTTTTAACAGTTTCTCGCAGATCAGGTCGTCTGCTTTTAAACCTAGCCATCTGCATGGTGAATTAATTTAATGGGGACGGTCATGGGGGAGTCCAGGCTCAAAACAAAACATGGAGGGGACTTAAGATAACAACTGATTACAGAGTATTGATCTTCATGACAAGACAGTAATGTGATAACAGTTTATCTGCTTCATGCAACAAACCCCCTGCTGTGGGATTTGACCAGCTCTTGTCTTCTAGGGACACCTTTTTTCCTCCAAATATCCACGTTTATTGACTTGATCAGGTAAAAGTTGATCTGGGTAAAGTAAGATTGGTGTGTTTTGATGACAATGATGATGGGAGCATTTGCAACTCGTCTGCCTCTCCTGGTGGCTCAAGAAATGGAAAACAACAACCAAACATGCTTGTTTACCCTACAGGACAACAACTCACTTGATGACAAAATACTGACACGATTCCAAAGTGCAGATGTGAAAAAGGTCCTCCTACTTCCTGTGTCTCAGAATAGACGGCGTGCGGTTTAGTTAAAATTCAGTTTGAAGCGTTTTCCTTCTGCTGAAAGTTCTTTCGGTTCCCTCCAAACCTTTAGCTTTTGGGCGACACGAGCCTCACATTATGAATTTTGAAATTCTCCTGGAATAAAGTCTCTTGAAATCGCTCTAAAGTGTGGGCCACTGACCCAACTGTTTTAGAAAACAACACTGCTCGGTGTGCATCGCAGCAGATAAATCTTCTCTCCACCAGAGTTTGGAACAGAAGTTGTGGATTTCTACACAAAGCAGAAAGTTAGAGCTTCAGTTTAATGACGTGTTAACGAAATGGTAATATTAAAAAATAAAGAAAATCAACAGCAGCTAACATGACATTAAAACCAAATAAACCTGTTTATCAGTCCTTATCTGTGAAAATCACAGCCAGAACACCTATAACTGTATTAAACATTTAGTGTAACATCAGAAATCCTTTAAATCTACTTTCAAAGTATTTTCTTCCTATTTGTGATGTTTATCAGTCTGTCTAATGCATTCATTTGACCGTTTTAGTTCCTTTTAATAAGAATATTCTTCGTAGTGGACAATCAAACACACAGAAGGTATTAAAGTGGGGTTTCCAAGCTTTTTTGGCTTCAGAAATCTCACAAAAAGCAGCGATCAGGTTTCAAATGCCTGTGAGTTTTAAACGGCTCAAACCAACCGTTATGTTCCCCCCGATAAAATATTCAGTTTTATTGGAAAAAATGTTCAAGAGCTCCATTATCGAAGGACATATAAGCCCCTAAACTAAAAACTGACTTCTTAATCAAATAATTAATACATCAGGTCCAAGTGGTATCCTTGGATTTGATCATACTCTGATAACACATTGATGCTTCCTACTGATTGATTACTGTCTGAAACAAAACAGTTTTTATTGTGTTCGTATTCTGTTTTTATGAGAATGTCATGTCTTCATTCAGTGAGCAATAATTTCTCTAGGGGGACAATAAAGTGCCAAAAAAACTAATAAAACAAATGATAAATTAAAGGTAATAATTGCAAACTATGAGATAAAACATAAAAATAGGTTATCCTGAACTATAACAAATGATGAAGTTTGGAAGAGTTTACTCCACTAGCTTCCCTGATATATTCACATGCAATTGTGAAATGCGGGTACGCAGTCAGTGTAAACAAATCTTCAGAAGCTTGATTGATTTAAAAACATTAGGCTGGCTGTAGTCTGTGAATCTGCTGCTAAATGCAGAAGAAAAAGAGCAAGAAAACTCTGAAGGATAATCAGATGGCGGTGGAGGTCTGTATTCATTTAGCAAAACTCCCGAGGACATCGTTATTGTCCTATTTTCAGTCGCTTCGGCTGTTTCAGTAGGTAAACAAACACCACGGTAGTTGGCATCAATTCACAATTCATGATTACATTTTTTTTTAAATCTGAGGGCACATTAAAGCCACAATTGCTGTCAACATGCATGACTTTTTAAAATGTTTTTGATTGGAATTTTTTGTAAAAAAATCACCAAATTCTCAACCAGATAATTTGTAATAAATGAGCGAAATCAGCAGTCGACTTTTGTTGCCAACAATTACGAGGCGTTTGTTTACATTTGATTGTTGAAGAGTTGACTTCGGACAGTCTTGCCGAATATCGAGCGGATAAAATAACCTCCGGATGTAAACAGAAAAAGTAAAGTTCTTCTGAAGAGAAACGGCACTAAAATCAAGTGTGGAGAGCGTTAAAAGCTAAGATCAGCTGAAATGAGCTGAGATAATCTGAACTTTAACGGGAGGATTCCTGTCACTGATATTAGTTGTAAACATAGATGAGGCATATTTGTTGTTTAACACAATTTTTATAAAAACCCTGATGAGTCTGAGCTACATTAACCCTAAAACAACCATTTAACAACTAAAATTCTAATCACTTTATTTGAAAAACTGCAAACATTGCACAAACTTAGTTTTTTATTTCATAAATCTGTATGATTTTTCTGAGAGGTGAGATTGATTTAAACTTCTGTGGAAAATAAAACCAAACCTGGAATAATATTTAACAGGGACCACATTTTTATGATTTGTGAAATTAATTATAGTGTAAGGAGGACTCTTTGGACTCAGTTTAAGACATGTTGTGTGTTACAAATTAAGCTTACTTTGATTAAACCGGAAAAAAAGCCAAATAAAGTGTGGGAACGTGTTTAATTAGGAGTGTTTGTGTGAGTGACAGAGGGCCAACGGCGCCAGCAGCCCGGGCTTTAACGTTAACGGAAGAGAGACACGATGATTAACAACCAAACTGTCAAAAGAGAGGAAAAAAAAGCTGAAAAAAAAAAACAAAAACAAAGCCGAGCAGCAGGGTTTGGCCTCACGGCGGTTATTAACGTTAACCCAACCGCCCCTTCCTCAACGGCTGCTCCTTCGCTCGCGCGGTCATGTGATCGTAACGTAAAACCCCTAACCGGAAAACACCGACGGACGACCCCTCTCTCCTCTCCTCTCCGCTCCGCCGACGAATGCTGCGTTTCGACGAGGAGCACAGTCGACGCTGCCAGAGCAGAGCCGAGCGGAGCGGACGAACCGAGCAGAACGACGGGCCGACGCGGCGGAACTCCGGTCATTTCACCCAGAGTTGCAGGTAGGTCCGCTCGGTCCGCGCGCCGCTCTGTGCGCGTCGGTTAACTGGGTTTGTCACTGGGCAAGTTAAAAAAGAAACGCGTTCGTGACCAACCCCATCCCCCTTGCGTCTCGCGCTGCCTTGTGTGTGTGTGTGTTGAACGCGCGCGCGCGCTTCCGCCTGCCTGCCTCGCATGTCCGTTCCCTCGCGCTTGTAACCGACAAGAGACCCGAGGCGAAGGCAGGACCCGTACCCGGACCGAGCCCGCTCCTTTCAGAACCCCCCCCCCAGCTCCCCGTTCACGCGCTCTCGGCGGGTGTTTTCGTCGCGCGGTGTTTTGGTTCCGGACGTGTTTCGCTCGCGGGCGGTTCGGCGGAGTATTTCCAGAAGAACTGAACGCCTCGCTGCGGAAGCGGCGGTTCCACGTGTCTACATCACAGCAGGGGCGGTGCTGCTCCACATTGTTGTTGCTGAGAGAGGCCGAGTGAACTCCGCGCAGAAAGTGGCGCTGGTTCGATTCTCTCTTTGTGCTTCTTCTTAATAAACCGTGTCCCGCCGGAGAGCCCGGTTAGTTCACTTTCAATGGCGACACGTTTGGGTTCAGTTGCCAAATCTTTGCCAGTGCCAACCAGCTTTTTCTGTCTTTTTTTGTTGTTTACTTTAGTTTGTTGTTATTGGCTTGGATGATTAAAGTAAGACATATTGGTGGTTTAACGCTTCATTCATTGAACAAACAGGGGCCTCAGTAGCATGTGGAAGAACCATACACAGCCACAACAGCCTGGCACCTGTGGCATGGCATCGCACGCCCAGGTGTGGGTTGAGATCTGGACCAGGTATCATTCACAATCCCAGATTCTGGAGGGAGTCTCCAGGCTGCTCCACGGAATACTTAAAGCTGAGACTTCTCCACAGGAAGTCACGAAGTTGGCTCTCGTTCATGTGGTCTCGTGACGAAAATTGCGTTGTTTTGTTCTCGTAGTGGCTTTGTACGCCTCTTCTTGGCACATGGCCCTGGACAAACTGTTTCTCACAGATGTTTGAGCCAGGTGTTGCCTGATCGGTCAGAAGTTGTTTTTGTGGAAAAGCTTTAAAGGAGCCATTTTGCTTCTACTGCCATCTTTCGGACTGTTCCAGCTGAACTTATAAACCTTTGAACTTAAAAAGACCGCAAGGAGACACAGGCGTCTCTTTGTAGCTGCAGTGGCTCGGCCGGGCAGCGTAGGGACATGCTCCCTTGGTTCGCTCGTTGTGCACCGTCATATCTGCAAACGCCAAACGGCGTGTTCTGTCTCAGTCGGTTTAATAAACACGTCTGGTCGCGGTGAAGCAAAAATCTGTACGAGGACGGGAGAGCTGAGAAACCCGTTTTAACGCCACTGGGGGAGGGAGGAGCTTCTGATCAGAGTGTCTCGTGGGCGATGAAAGGTGTGAGCGAAAACGGACCATCACGTGACCGCGAGCCGACTTCTTGACTTCTCATAGAGTACGCAGACAGCTTCAGTCACCTTCTGGTCGCCTCGGTTTGATTTCTGAATGGACCGAGGCGGCGAGGGGGTGGAAGCCATCCCAGCCTGACAGGCCTTTGTTCTGTGAAGCCAAGTGATAACAGAGCCGAACCGGACGGTGCGTTAGAGTGAGCCATCTTTGTAAAAAAAAAAAAAACAGCCGACCACAAAGAAGATCGCTAAACTGAGTTGATTTGGTGTGTTTTGAAAGCGACATGAAGGAGGCGTCCATCACGTTGCGCTCCTCATCAACCCCGCTGGGTTCTGCTCTACGCCTCTTTTGGTTCTGCCACGCTCTCTTCATTTCTGAAAGCTCATGTCTGTGCGGGACGGGGCCAGGTTCACCTGTGATTTCTGAACGGCATCGGGGCGAGCGTTGTCATCTCAGAGGGTGGACTTTGGTCCTAGACTGTGGAGATGTGGGGTCTGACCTGATGGTCAGCGACTTGGGACATGCTCAACTCCACTCATGGGTTTCCCTAACAAATGTGTCACATTTAAGGGGTAAAAGATTAATTACCAAGAAGCAACTGTTACAACAAAGAAATAAGCAACCAAACATATTTGTTTATCGTGTCATTTGAAGTAGATTGGGTGACGTTAAATAACAGTAGCCTCAGTAAATGTTAGTAGTCAGTAGCATAGTCAATATATTTTGGAAAAACTGAATGATCTGCTGGAGTCAATATATGACCTGCGGGCCGGAGGCGGCCCTTAATCAAACAACCTCTGGCCCTTTCAGTCTTCAGTAACAAAACAGCTTAAAATAAACAACTAAAAAGCAACGTTTTAATGATAACAAATATGCCTCGTGTCTTGTTTGCCAGCTCAGCATGGGCGCCTGACCACGTAATCAAATGGTGACGCCAAATCCAGGATGTAAAACCTTAACAACCATGGTAGTGGTTGGCAGTGGTCCCATTAACTGCTGTGCTGAGTTGGTGTGACGCTAATTGCAATTAGAGACAGACAGATTAATCAGCCAACGGATTTTATTCAGCTGATATTGTTCACTTTTACAAACAATTAGCCACAGAACGGCCATGTTCAATGCACAGATAATCGCTGGAAATGATCATTGGATAGATGTCAGGTGAAGAAAAGGGGTTTATATTCCCACTTTTTATAAACTTGTGGGTGTCTTTGTGCCGTTAAATAGCGTCAGTGTTCTTACTGCAGAGTGTGTGAATTGTTTTTGCTCTAAATGTTTTGGTTTGTATGAAATCAAGCGGACTAAAGTGAAACTCGGGAGGTTTTAAACATGGTGCTCACATCTCAGCACTGTTTTTTTGTGTGTGTGTCAGAGCTTTCTCAGGTGGAAACAGAAAAAACCCCAAAAAACAGGTGCTAAGCGAGCAACCCTGGCCCCGGTTTACCGCTGGAACCGGTTTGGTGGAGACAAAAAAAACAAGCTAACAATGTTGTTTTTGTTTGTTTGTGTGGGACATCAAGGCTGACAGAAAAGCCTAAATTCATATCAACACTTCATGTTTCTACACATCCCATTAATACTGACAGGGGAGGTGAGACGATGCACAGATAAGGAGACAAATTCAGCTGCTGTCCTCACACACACACACTCAGTCCAGTCAGATATTAGTTTACATCAGGTGTGTGTGAGTCCACACACACACACAAATTAAGATAGAGACATTCTGCTTGGTACATCCATACAAACAGGCATGGATGATATACAATATATTTAGGGTTAAATTATTCATCCTTACCCTTAAATGTGGTTCAGTGTTTCCTTACAAATGGTAAAATATTGACTGTTCATAGATCTTTAACAGCTGCAAGAAAACTGTGTTAACATCATAAATGGTGTTGAGTTACTCTGCATTTCTTTTAGCTAGGTGTCTGAAGTTAAATGTAGTTAAAAGAAGCATGATTGGTGTTTCTGGTGCCGGCATGTTCCCAGAGGCTCCTTCTTTGAACTCTGACCCCTGATAACACACACGTCTGATGGAGGTGTGCAGAGCTACAGGATTCTGAGCTGTGAGAGAAAGAAAAGCTGACAAAATATGGGTTATCGTCCGTCTCCAGATATTTGTGTTCGGAGGAAGGAGAGCCACCCTTCCCACGGGCCGTTCCCATACCTCGCTGCGAGCGCGGGGAGGGGCGGGGGGTGGGGGGTAAGAACAGGCTCTCTGCCTTGGAATGTGTGTCGACACCCATAACCCTGATCATGTGATGGCCCGGAGCCCTCCGATTCCTCCTGTGACCTTTAGGGTCAACAAAACACGCCTGTGGTCAGCAGAATGAAGGCGACTCTGAAAGGCCTCTGAAGCTGCAGTTGGAAGGAGTTTTTCTTCATGGCTGCCATGTTGTGAAAGTCCTCACCGCAAGTGCTGCTGGTTAGAGTTTTATTAACATAATAGTCTCCTTTTTTAAAAGGTTTCTCAGGATTACTTTAGTGTCACGACTAATATGAAACTCTGGTTTTAAAGATGCACTTCAGGTAGAGAAGAAAAACCTCCAAACATCTCAGAATTATGTGAGAACTTTATTCCTAAAATCAAAGTTCAGAGATCATCTTCTGTTGATGAAGTTATGAAGTTTTAGCCAAACCTTGAAAATAACTTTGTTTGCCCTCATATCTCTCATGATCTGTTAGTACTCAGGGTATGTGTTGTGAATGTCTGTCAGCGACTGACATGTCGTATTTTAGCTCTGTATCTGTAACATTCGCTGAGATGCGGCCATTTTTGTGTTTGCTTCTATCGCTTTGCTGTGGCAGCCATATTGAAATGGGTTGACTGCAGAAGGTAATCAGTTGTAGGTGTTCATCCAGTAATTACTTTCTGCAAAGTATGTTTAAATATTTTCAATAATTCATGAGATGGTTTGCTAATGGTACGGACAAACACACACACACACAGACAAAATATAATCGCTCCGTCTTTGCCTTTGGTGGTGGGTAATAAGAACAATTAGACATCCGGTTTGCTAGGATAGGTTTTTTTTAAGTGTTTACTTTGTAATTTTAATTTAAATGATTGTAATGTATTTGAAATCTATGACTTGATAAAACAACCAACTAGTTAGAGGAACTGGTTTTGTTTTGCTGAGTTAAGCAGTTATTGGGTGTCTGTGTGGTTTACGATACTTGATTTTCAGAATAGTTCCTCAGAGCTGTGTGAAGTTAGCCTTTGTGGGGCCTGTTAGATCACCACTGACATCCTGACTCTGTGGTCAAAAAAAAAAAAAAAAGAGCTTGTGCGCTTCTCGACAGGAAACTCATCGCTGCTTGTGTGTTTGTGTGCAGGCTGAAGAATGGAGTTGGCCAACCACGGTCTTATCCTGCTGCAACAGCTTAACGCTCAGAGGGAATTCGGCTTCCTGTGTGACTGCACCGTGGCTATCGGAGACGTCTTCTTCAAAGCCCACAAGGCCGTCCTCGCTGCCTTCTCCAACTACTTCAGGATGCTCTTTATTCACCAGGACAGGTCAGAAGCAACGAGCTGACAGATGCATCAGGGGCTAATTATTAAGAGAAACACTTTTAAAGTTGATCACATTCAAGAAAAACTCTCTAGATTAAGATCAAACATGATTACCGCCTGCTGGTGAAAGGCTAAAAATCACTCCAACTCAGTCATTTTTACAGATGCTGGCCTAAAACTTGGTGTGGTCGTAGCTGAGATTTGTATCCAACACATATTGTGAGTTTGAACAGATTGAGCAAGGTTTTTGTTTAAAATATTGCTAAGAACTATTTGGAGTCAACTCCATATCTCAAGAACCACTGGACGGTTTTTAAGTAAACTTCCAGGAAATAATCAGTGTTTGCACTCCTCTACAGCTGATTAACTCCTGGAGCTAAGCTAATTCAAGATGGCTGCCATAGCCACAAGATCATAAAAAATACCAAATGGCTATAATTCAGTCACTATTACAGATAATGAGCTAAGATATGATGTGGTAGTAGCTGAGAGTCATTCCCGACACGTAGTCTGAGTGTGACGCCTTCTGATATTGAATGAAATTGCTCATAATGTTTTTATTTATATATAAGACACTCCAGCAGTGTCACTGCACCGTTCAGCAGCCTACATCTAACATGTCAAAATTATATGTAGGAAGTACAATTAACAGAGATAAATAAATTAAGTAGTAAGGGAGCATGATGGCTTTGGGAAAAAGGTATAATATACAAAAACAAACTGGTCCTTATAGGTTTAAATTAAATACAGTAGTGAATCTTCTCTAACACCAGATGTTGCAGCAGATCATTGTTTTGGGTTAAGAGCAATGTCCTGTAGGGTTATGGCAGTGATGGCAGTTTTAAAAATTAATTGCCAGAATTTCTTAAACAGACAGAAGAAGAATATATTCTATCTAAAGCTTTTTCTCCATTATTTTCATCGTTTGATCAGAACGGCTACAACTCTTTATTTCTCAGCATGAGATGATTTAGTCTAAAACTCTGGCATGAATGGCGGCGGGTGACATGCATTCCTTGAAGGAAAGCGTGAGGTCATGATGCTGTCTGATGCGTTAGTAGTTTGTGTCAGATCCTCACAGTCCTCCAGGAGTTAACTGTCGTGTTTTTGTCTCAGTGACTGCGTGCGTCTGAAGGCTGCCGACATCCAGCCCGACATCTTCAGCTACCTCCTCAACCTGATGTACACGGGCAAGCTGGCGCCGCAGCTCATCGACCCCGCGCGGCTGGAGCAGGGGGTCCGCTTCCTGCACGCCTACCCGCTCCTGCAGGAAGCCAGCCAGTCTGTGTACTCCCACCCCGAGCAGAACATCAACCTGTCCACCTCCCTCTACGGCATCCAGATCTCTGACCAACAGGTGGCGCTGTCACCCAGAGGAGCGGCTCGGCAGCAGCTGTCCTCGCCCTTCGACTCGGAGCAGGTCGGCTCGGAGGGAAAGTTTCCGTCCACGCCGGCTGCAGCCTTGATCACAAATTCTGTCATGTCCAAACACGCCTCCTCTCCCCCGGATGTCGAGGCCTCAACCAGTGGCGCTAAACCTGCGGCAGAGGAGGGGGGGATGGAGTCACTAAATGCAGACGGCTCCTCAGCTGGCGCCATTCTCCACGTGAAGCCCAGCATAATGAAGAGGAATTCCTCCTTCCGGAAGCATTACTCCTGCCATCTGTGCAAGAGCAGATTCACCCAGAGAAGCCTGCTGAGAGAGCACCTCCTGCAGCACGCCCAGAACCTCCAGCAGCCCCCGGCGGAGCCCAGCAAGCCGCTCTCCCCTGTGATGGGGGACCCGGCCCTGTTAGCAGAGGGCGTTCTGAAGGCTATCAAAGCCACCTCGGCTGCCGCCACGCCAGTAGAGGTCATCAGCGACAGCGAGCAAACTCCCGTTTCAGGAACCAACTCTGACTCTCCACAAGCTGAGGTATCCACTTCCACCTGGGGGGTGGGAGGGTTAAACTCCCAGGCAGACACGCCACCCCCGTCAGACATCGCCGACATCGACAACCTGGAGAACGCCGACTTGGACCGCGAGGTGAAGCGGCGGAAGTACGAGTGCTCCACCTGCGGGCGGAAGTTCATCCAGAAGAGCCACTGGCGCGAGCACATGTACATCCACACGGGGAAGCCCTTCAAGTGCAGCGCGTGCGGGAAGAGCTTCTGCCGCGCCAACCAGGCGGCCCGCCACGTGTGCCTGAACCAGGGCGCCGACTCGTACACCATGGTGGACCGTCAGAGCATGGAGCTGTGCGCCGCCGGAGACGACAGCAGCCAGATGGAGGCCATGTTCTTGGGCTCCTCCAAGCCTTACAAGTGTAACATTTGTGCGACGACCTTCTCCAGCCCCAGCGAGGTGATCAAACACCTGTGCTTCTCACAAGGAGGACTGGTGGGGCTGCAGGGGAACGCGGCTGCAGGCGCGCTGCTGCAGCGGGAGGAGTTTTCCAAAGATGAAGGCTCAGATTTGTCCAACTCTGGCACCCCGTTAGAAGCAATAAAAACTGAGGAGATTCTTGTGGAATAGTGCCAGAACTGCTTTTTTAAAAAAAATATAAATTATGGTTAAGAGATGAGCTAAAGATGAAGTTTGTCAGGGTAGAGATTCTCAGTCTACTTAAACTTTATTTTATGAAGTGCTATAAACTTTTAGGCCCTCTGAGTGCTAAATTTTCTCTTTCTATACAATCAGAAGAAAAATAGATTACATTGACATTTTATCGAAGGCTAAAAGAGAAATCTCAACGGTAAGCCCATCCTTTTAGTGTCCGTGTGCATTCGTATGCTCTCAGCTCATCAGGCCAAACCCGACTTGAGAAAACTGCGCAGCTGCGTGTGCAGGTTTTCGGTGCAAAAGGAAGAGGAAGCTGAGGCGGTTCAGGAGGAAACGGCGCGCGAGAGGAGCCGGCTGCGTCTGCGAGGCGACGGAGTTGCAAAATCCTCTTTCAGCGCAGAGACAAAAGGCTGACTGAGCGCGTCAGGTACAGAAGATTTGTAGCTGAAAGCACAAAAGACACGAGACAATCCGCTGTCTAACGTCAGTAAATATGCATCAGAGTGCATCGGTCTTCCATTAGTCTTCTGGTTGTGGTTTCAGCTCAGAATGTTTTGTAGAAACTATTAACTGCACCTTTCTCAGCAGCCGTGTAGTTTTATCCCGTCTCTTTTTGTCATGCTTGGTCACAAGCTACTTAAAGTGTGCATTGTCTACAGTTGTGCCACGTTATTTTTAAACCTTTTTAATTTTTCTTATTTTTGTCTTGTATTGTGTGTTTATATATTGTATAACTCTGGTTACTAATGATCCATCCAGTCCCACTTTCCTCCAGATGAGGACGTCCTGTAAAATATTTGAAATCATAGTTTGTTTGTTTGATTTATTAACTACTGTTTGAACCTGTTTCTAAAATCCCTTAGTTGTTTTTTTTTATTCACAGTGCTATATTCATAAAAAAAAGATGTTATAATTCAAAGATGTAAAGATTTTAGTGCATTTCATAACTTTAAAAAAAAAATAGGTTTGGTTTAGTAAATCTGAAGGTGTTAGGGCTGGGAGTGTTTATCGTGTCTTCAGTTTTACCAAGTGATATTTTATTTAATTATTTGAAGTCAGGGGTCCCCAATCACCAGGGAAGAACTGGTATCTGTCCATGGATTATTTGCTTCCAGGCCAAAAAACAAACTTTTCTTTCAAAAAAAAATCTATAAATATTTTATACATGTTGGTTTGTAATTTATTTCCAGACATGACAAGTTTTGTTTGCGCCTCTTTCCTGTACTTGACTCAAATGCAGTTTTTAGTACTAGCACACCTACAAACTAACCCCTCAGACCTACAAACGAACCCCTCAGACTTACAAACTAACCCCTCAGACCTACAAACGAACCCCTCAGACTTACAAACTAACCCCTCAGACCTACAAACGAACCCCTCAGACTTACAAACTAACCCTCAGACCTACAAACTAACCCCTCAGACTTACAAACTAACCCTCAGACCTACAAACTAACCCCTCAGACCTACAAACTAACCCCTCAGACCTACAAACTAACCTACACGCCCCACTGGTCTGATGTGATTTTCAGCTGCAGGAATCAAACCATCGTTTGTCTGCTCTGAGCTGCAGACTCATCCGCCCCAGGTTTAATGAACCCGGAGCTCAAAGTGTCGATTTGAATAATTCAGACGTTATAAAAACAACCCAGGGACCATCTGCCTGGATTTCTGCTGTTTTCTGTTTCACTCGTTCAGATTTGAATATTTAGAGGAAGTTTAGATGCTGTAAAGCTGCCAGTTTCCTTCTCCTTCCAGCAATCATGAACTGCTCCAAAACTCCTGTTTTCCCCCCAAATTAGATCAGCTTACATAAATCTCCCCCCATTTTTAATTTAAACATAAGAATATTGACTTCTGTTGACATTTCTGTGAGCCAAAGTTGTTTTTTATTCTTTGAAATCTGCTTCCTGATACTGACGTTCTGCTAAAGTTTTTAATTTGAGAAAGTTAATTTCTTACAGGAAATGGTCTTAAAGTCTTGGGGATCTCTTTCAACCTGCATAAATAATGATTAATTAAAATATTTTATTAGGATTTTTTTTTTTAACCATTTTGACCAATGAGTGCAGATTAATGTTCATTTTTAGGATTTTCTTTAACTTGAACTTCAAACTGAAACCTTTTGGTTTTGATGCAGTTTTCCAAATATTTGACTAGATGGCGCCATTTCTCTTTACAACCGGAGGATGAGACAGCTGTTCAAATTACCTGGTTTTATATTAGGAATAAAGTTAACTTCTTAATCAGCTTTCTGACCAACTAACGCTGATTTTACTGAGTTTAGGTGATTCACAGGAATATGCACACATTTAAAAGATAAAAAAAAAAAAACTCCCACAGATGAGCTTTAAATCTTTTTTATTTCTTTCCAATTCTTTCCTATCTGTGGCTGTTTGGTTTTATGGAGTATCTCAGGAAGAGAAGTTCACTGTTATCAGGTGTTTTCAGTATAAAACTCCCCAACCTTATATCTACTGTGACTGATCCGTGTTCTCAGGAATCCATTTTATCTGTTTGAACTTTTTGTTTGTTTGTTTTTTTTGGCCATGAAGAAACAATAAAAACCCCATCTTTGAATAAAAAGATGCTTTCTGCCTGGTCCTTACCTCGACAGCGGGAGCAAAGATTTGTCCTTTTTGCTGCCACTTCTGCTCGTTTTTAATCATTACTCCATGCCGAGTGTCCATGGGGGACTCAAACTGTTTAATTAAAAGCACAATAAAGTTTAACACCATTAGAAAGAAATCAAAGGCGAATGCACAAATTTCCTTTAACTTTATTGAATGAAATATAGACAAGATTCTGAATCCTTACTATTGACAGCTTGGGAAATATAAAAAGACAATAATGGCCGTGCTACATGGATCTTAGGCTAAATGGCTGCAGGTATTAGTTCATTTTACAATATTAGGTACATACAGTAGTAATACAATCTGTACAAATGTTAACAGGTTCACAGTTAAGGTGGGTTACAGATAAAAAGGGGCTGGATGGGTGCAACCACAGGAAGGCCTTAATTCTCTGATTATTGAGTTTCCATAAAGCAACGTGGAGCGGTCACCTCATCGCTTCGTGAAGCTGACGGAAGCGGGAGCGCTGAAGCTCCAATGAGCTGCTAAATGAAATGTGATTAAAGTATCTGCAGGTGAAAGTCTTCTCTAAGCGACTGAAACTGATTCCACCCGTCACTGATGGCTTTGGTTGTAGAAGCAGACTTGTGGGGCGTTTCCTAAAACTTTCCCCAGATTTTTCAAATAAATAAACCAACGAAAAATAAAATAATTGAATTTTTTTTTAAATGCCTGAATTAAAGCAGCTCCTGCAGATGTTTTCGGTGGAGCTAATTGGATCCGACTGACGTCTCGCCCCGTGATCCGTGGAAAGACCACGGCTCCCTGATTAATCCTAACTCGATTTGGGAGCGAAATGAGCTTTTTGTTCGTCTCTGCTGCGGCGCAGTTTGGGTCCCGGGGCCTCTGAAAAATCACCTCCCACTCAGTTTACCACCGTTCACACCTCACTCATCTTTAAAGAAGTTCTGCAGACCGAAGCTGGCATCGTTTGTCCGCAGCAAACTCCGGAAAGCAAATATTTCAACACGAGTAATGCAGATTAAACAGTCGGTATATTCGGTGAACGTGACACGTTTTGTACGTTTTTCCTCGCGTCTCGACCAAGTGTTTAAAACCGACAAACTTGGGGTGTTTTAGCATTTTAATATCACATCTAACGGTGAGTAAAGATGGATTTTCACAGTGAAACAGGCAGTGAGGTTTGATCTTTATCTACATGAATCTTCTGAAGTGTTTAACAGGGAGTGCAGACTTCCTGTTGTTTCCTCCGCCTGTGGAAGACGTCGCTACCATGACTCAGTTTCTAGCTGCTTAAAATCCTTAAAATAATCTAAAGCCAGTTAAAGATCTGCTACAAAAACTCAGATTTTTGTCACTTCAACGAGGAACTTGGACTCTAAGATGTTGCTGATGGATCCCAGCAGAAAGTGAGTTAAACAAAAGGCCAACATACAGTTAAAAAAAAGAAAAAATAAAGACATATGGGTGACTGAATGAATATTTGTGATATAAATACAATATACAGGATAATAATCATCCATCCGCTCGCCTTCTGACACACGAGTCCACTCAGCCAGGCTGCAGCGGGGGCGATGGAGGGTCACCGGAGATACGAGGCAGACGGGATGCTTCTGTGGAGCAGGACATGCATGTGTGTGACTGAGGGCGGCCATGTTGTTGTTGTGACGGGGCTGAAGGCGGGGAGAAAGTGGAGCTGTTGCTCAGTCGCTCAGTCTCTCTGGGCAGGATGAGTGAAGCCCAGTCAGTGTGTGTTGCCACGGAGCATCCTCGCCTTTTTTTATTTTTATTTTTTAACTTTCTCTCACGCTCCCACACATCACTTCCTGGTTCCGGTGGTCCGTCTCCCAGACGTCGGTCCTGCATCTTCACCTGCGGCGGAGAAACAGAAAAAAAAAAAAAAGATTTTAGGACAAAACCTGGACCTGTTTCTCTTCTAACTGGTTTTATTTTAGTGTTTTTGTGGCTCTGATTTGGGAATTCATCGCTTTGGTCGTTTTCAAAACTTTTATAAATAAAGTTGATTTGATTTGATAAGATGCAACATTCAGAAAATCCAGAGTTTTTAATGTTTTTAATGTTAAAACCTGATGCTGTTTGTTTTGTTTGAAAATATCAATTTTATTTATCAGAAGTGTTACGTTTTATGAATTTCACCAAAGATAATTTGTTTGGACTTTATGATTTTACCGCCGTTTGACTCAAATCTATCGTCGTTTTCGAGCAGAATGACAGCCTGATAAATATGACAGTAAGCTGCGCCCTCTTTAACACCAGCTGCTGTCTTTACATACGACTCCATTTTAAAGCCTTCAGCGTCCCAAACAAACACGACTTCATTCAGTCAAACTGGGAGGAGAGAGAGAAAAAAAAACAGCAAAGCAGCTCCCGTTCTTTGAAGCCCTGTAATCGAATCTTACGAAAGCGTCCTCCGACATGCTTTCTTGACTCCATGCTGAGCGCGGGACAGAAGGAACACGGGAGGAGGGAGCGGAGGAATCATAATCAGCCTTTCAGCACAAGTTCATCTGCCCCTCACACACACCGCTTCCCTTTAAGATCCGAGCCTACAAAGACGGGGGGTCAATGGCGGCATTCCTGCTTTGATATCAAAGGTCCCCCCGGTTACTCCGAGCCCGAACAAAAAGCTTTTTCATGTGGTCAGTGTAAAAAATCCCCTCCTCTCACTCGTTAATAAAAGTAAGAGCCATTGATGTTAAATAGAAAACACTACGAGGGGATTTACAAGAAGGAGAACTTGAGAAGAACGACCTGCCTTTGTCATCGTCTCAAACAGAGTTTCAGAAACTTTGAAGCCGTCTCACCTGCTCATGATGCCGCTGTGATCTCTGTGGACACGGGCTCGATCTCCTTCACGGCCTCCTCGATCACCTCCATCACCTGCGCCATCACCTCCGCGCACGTCGCTGCCGGGGTTTTCTCCGGCTCGGGGGCGGCCTCCTGCGTGTCCTGGCTGGGAGCGGCGGCCTCTCCTGAAGCCTCCTCCTGAGCTTCTTCCTGCAGGTCCGACAGCTTGTTTCGTCTCCTTGTCTCCTCGGACGCGGCGCCGGCGTTGGAGCCGTCTTTGTCGAGCTCCTCGGCCGTCTCCACCTCCACGGGCGGCTCCTCGGCCTCCTCGGCTGACTGCAGGACCACCTGGGTTGGCATGTGGACCTCATGAACCTTCTCTGATTTCTCCTCTGACTTGTTGCCCTCCAGCTGGGACTTCACAGCCTCGCCGCTTTCTTTGCTCTCCTCCTTCTGGGGTTCGGTCTCTCCGTCAGTCTCTGCTTTGATCTCTGTCACTTCCTCCTCCATGACACTTCCTTCACTCACTTGCACCTCCTCCGCCATCTTTAAGCTTCCTTTGGGCTCCTCCTCCTCATCCTCCTTCTCCTGGATGTCCTGTGTGACCTCCAGCGGGACATTCTCGGTGATCTCCATGGCAACACGAAGCAGCTGAGGGGACTTGGAGGCGGGTTTTTCACAGATAACAGGAACAGGGGTTTCAGTGATGACAACTGGCTCGGCTGCGCTGTCGGTCTCGCCCTCTGTCGTCACCGTCGCCTTCACGGGTGTTGGAACAGCTGCTGTTGACTTTTCAGGTTGTGGAACGTCCTCTAAAACTTTATCGATGGCGTCTTTAATCACAGCCTCAGCTATCACCGCGCTCTGAGTCTCAATTTCACGGTCCTCGACGTCTACTTTCTCAGTCTTCTCCTCCTGGATCGTTTCTTTGTTAGCCTCCCCATCGCCCGGGGCAACAAGGACCGACGTGTCCGTGATGACAGCGTTTTCCTCACCCGGTGTCTCTGCAGGGACGGCTGCTTCAGGCTCCTTTGTGTCGTCTTTCGTGTCGCACACTGCGGCTGAACCCTCCTGAGCCAGCGCCTGAGTCACCTCCTCTGCTGGGGTGTTTTCTCCATCAGCAGAACACCGCTCCGTGTCCACATTTCCCTCCTTGGTCTCCACAGTCATCTCAGAGACTTCCACAGTCTGGGTACAGACGGCTGTCTCAGTTGCGGGCGCGATGGGATCCACTACGACGGATTGAGGTGAGTTCAGCTCCAGCACCGCAGGCTGGATGACCACGGAGTTCTCGGTGCTGACGGCTCCGACCTTCTCGATCTCAGCCTCGTAGCTCTCGCTGGCAGCTTGAACGTCTGCAACTTGGTCGGCTATTTGTTCTGCGACAGGCTCGAGTTCGAGCGTTTGTACCTGATGGACCTGAGCCTTGAGTACTGGCTCTTCTGTAGCAGCTGCTGCTTCGGATTCTTCAGACTTCTGCTCCACAGCCACCTCCACGCCTGCAGCATCACTAAGTGGGCCCACGGACTCTACGGTGGGCTCGGCCAGCTGCTCCAGCGGCGCGTCTTCGGTCTCCTTGGCTTCGAGCCCTGTGCAGATGGCCACAGCCTTGCTCTGAACGTGTGGCTCTAGGATGGCTTTCGTCACACACGCGGCGCTCTCCGTTTCTTGCTCTGGCTCGGTGTCGGCCGAAGCTACATCCAGTGGAGCGTCTTGAAGCGCCACGGATATCTGAGCTGGGATTTCACTCACCTGGGCCTCAATTCCACTTACGAGCTCGCCTGCAGTCTGCGTCCTGGGTCCCTGAGGAACGGGGGAGGTGGCTGCAGCTGGAGCCGGGGTAACGGGCTTCACCTCGGCCGTGGACAACCTGCGCCCTGTGCTGCTCGGACCTTTAGGCAGCGCCGCCTGGTCCTCGGCTTCATCATCTGCGATGTCGGTGTCGACGGATTTGGGTGTGGCTGAATTTTCGACCTCCTCCGGGATATCGCTGAGCTGGTCGTGTTTGTCGTCTTCAACGACGGCCGGAATCCACGACGGGGATCTGTCGTCAGCGGACGCTTTAGCCTGGACCGCCGCCGGTTCTGCTGGCGCTTCCTGCCCCGCTTCAGCTGGCTCCTCATACTCTGACAGAGGAACTACAGCTGGGGTGTCGGAGTCCTCCTCACCTGAGCCCTGGTCAGTGGAGGACTGTTTGTCCACCTTCTTCCTGCGTCCATGAAAAAGCTTCCTCAGAGAGAAAGAGGACTCTTCTTTTTGGGTTTCAGCATCTGCTTGGACCTGGTCAGCAGGCTCCTCTGGCTTTTCTTCACTTTTGGCCTTAGTTTTTGGCATGACTAAGCGTTTCAGAGTGCTCCAGGGGGACTCTCTCACGGGCTCGGGTGCAGGAAGTATTACCTCTTCATTCTCAGGGCTTTGGGAGGGGACCTCGGCGTCCTCGGTTTTGTCTTCTTCTTTTCCTTCTGCTGCTGCTGCTCCTGCTGGCTCCTCTTCAGCCTTGGTCTCCTCGTCATCTGAATCAGACGTCTTCCTTGTCCTCTTTTTGGGTCCACCCATGCACATCAAGGCCTCCCAGGAAACGGAGGTGTCCATTTTCTTTTTGGGCTCCTCGGTGCTGCTGGTCAGCTTTTCCGTGTTTTCTGTCATTGGCTCTTCCTCCGCAGCGTTGTCCTCTTTAGTCTCTTTCTCTTCGGCGGCCTTTTCTGCGAGTGGAGCACTCTCCGAGGAGGACAGCGTGGCGGATTTAGCCATCTTGTCATTCGCGCCCTCGTCTTCACTATCAGAGGACCTTTTAGCGTACTTCTTCGGCGACACCAGTTTCCTGAAGGAGGCAATGACCCCATCTTTCTTCTTTTCACCGTCAGAGGACAGCTCCCCCTCGGTCTCCTGGCCCGACTCATTCTGGTTCCCCTCCGCAGAAACGGCATGCTCCCCTGATGCTTCTGGAGACGACGTTCCACTGTCAGCTTTCGGAGCCTCTTCAGACTCGTTGGAGGACTGCAGTTGCTCGACGACCTGCTCCCCGGACTCGGTGGGCTTGGACTCCGACTCCTTCTTGTTCTTTTGTCTCTTAGTTGAGAGCTTTTTCAGGCCGGCTCCAGTGAAGAGCTTCTTCAGAGGGCTTCCGTGGGGCTTGGACTTCTCCTGTGACGGCTGTGGCTCAGCCTCAGCTGTCGCCTCTGCTGGAACCTTCTCCTCCTCCTTTTGGTCTTCTTGTTTGGTTTCAGTCGTACTTTCAGTGGCGGCAGAGGCGTCATCTTTCTCTTCTGGAGTAGGATCTGATTTGGCTTCCGTTTGAGTGCTTGGTGCTTCTTCCTTGGGCTTAGATTCAGGTTTCTCTTCCGCTTGAGTTTCTGATTTCTCCTCCTTGGCTTCCTGTTCCGTCACGACATTCTCCTCCTTGGTTTCCTCGTCCGTCGCAGCTTTTTCCTCCTGTGTTTCCTTCTCTGTCGCATCGCTCGTTGTCTCCTGCTCTGCAGCATCTTTCTCCTCCTTCTCCTCGGCAGCAGCTCCTTCTGCCTTCGCTGCTTCCTCCTTCACTGCCGCCTCTTTCTCCTCCTCCTCTTTTGTCTTTTTGATGCTGGTTTTCTTTCGCAGGTTTGAGAAGAGCCCCCCAGAGAAGAGCTTCCTGAAGGAGGACATGCCGGTCTCCTTGGTTGGCGAAGTGGTTTCTGTTTCTTTCTCGGCTCCCTCCTCCTTGACTTCCTCGTTGGCGGCCTCGGCGGGTTGGGCGTCAGCGGCTTCAGCCTCTGTGTCGGCCGTCTTCTCTTCAGCTGTGGCTTTCTCCTCTGCCTCCTTGTCTTTTGCAGGTTCCTCAGCCTCAATGACCTCCTCTGCCTCTTTGTCTTTCACTATCAGCAGCTTCACGGGGTCCGCCTCGTCACTTTTGTCCTTCTTAAGTGTGAATTTCAAGCCCACGATGCTGAAGATCTTCTTGAATCCAACTTCGTTGGCGTTGTCGGGCTTTTCCTCTGTTACCTTCTCTTCGACAGGAGAGATCTCAATCGCTTCCGGGGATTCTTTCTCCATCTTCTCGCCGTTTACTTGCGGAGCCCCTTCGACCTGGACGGTCTCCGTAGCGTCAGGAGCCTCCTCCTTCTGGGCCACAGTTACGCCATCCGGCTGGCCAACTGAAACAAGAAGCAAAGAAAGAGTTCAGTTTCCTCTCCAGCCTCCAATGAGCTGCAGAAAGTCCACTAATGAAACTCCCATGACGTTCATATAAAGCTGTAATTTATAGCAGAATTAAAGAAACTAAAGTAATAAGAAAATAAAATCATTCAATTTTTTATTTGAATTTATGTGAAAGAAATATGAATAAAAGGAATTGGATTTTGCGTATTTGATCAAGCACTTGTTTGCAGAGATGCTTCTGTTTAAACTTTGCTCCCAACTTACTGAGGAAAAAAACATATTATAGCCTTTAGGTAGGGCGTTTTTTAACGTTACTGATAAAAGTGATAGTTCAAAACTTTTGAAATAAGGTTCTGCAGAATAGTTATGAACAACATATATCCTGCGTGTTGCAAATAGCTCTTTAAATGGCCTCAGTTTACAGAAATACGAGTTTAACTGTGAGCATACTGACAAGCTAACAGCTAGTTTGACCGAAGGAGGCTGATGCTCTCCTTAAACTATTTACAGCAAGGCAACACAAATGCTGTTTCACTAACCTTTAGATTTCCAACAGTTTCGCTTTACATGGTTGTTTACACTAAACTCTGCAGTTTATTTACAGGAGCAAACAACGGGAGCCGCAGCTGGTTTGCAAAATAACCATACAACGCAAAATCGGCAGCAATATAAAGGTTTATGAACTAGTGCTTGTATGGACCGCCACAAAACCTTTTGGACTGGACTTGTTTTAGGACAGCAGCAGCTCACCGCTCAGACTAATCTATAACTTCTAACGTACCTGTTAGCTTTTAAAACTAGCCTTTTCAAAGTAGTTGCTGATATTTTGCTCTTCTGAAGCGAGTGTTTAAGAACGATTGTTTAAGATTATGGGTAAACACACTCGATCTGTAAATGTGTCAACAATGAATCATCTCACGGCAGTTTGGACAAAACAAATGACAAAACTTTGCTCAAGTTTGACTTAAAAATGAATTTAAAGCAATAAAATAAATAAATAAAAGGAGCCTAATCCCATTCTCTGAGCTGTCTCCTGTGTAAGAACTGCATAACTAGCTTTTTTTTTTTTTTTAAATATAAGAATGTTGTTTTGTTCACACAAAAATGTACAACTGTGTCCCCACATCTGCCTACATCCTTTTCCTAAATTATAGGTATGAAGCTTCCCTCAGCAGCACTGCGTTCTTTGAATAGTTTAGATTTTAGCTGCTGGAGTTGTTTTTTTTTTTAACTTTACTCCACACTGCAGAGTTTCACTCTGTATTTAAATTGCAAAGAATGGATGAGAATCGATTTCATTCACTGCAGTTTTTAGCGAGGACACCCGCCTCCTCTGCATACGTCTGACTCCGGAGGAATGTGAGCTATGCGTCTTTAAGACGTGTATTTCAGGATGCTCCAGATATAACGTGAGGGCTGGATACCGACAGATTCCAGGAATGTTTATTCTTACTTGTTTTCCCAGCTACACTGTGTCTTGTTTCTGCCTGCGAAGTGTTCAAACCAAACAATACGGGACCCCACCGCTACCCCTCCTTGAAATAAGTCCCCTTGACCCAAATTCCACAGCAGCAGGATGGATGGGGTCCCACCCCCTCCCCAAGGCAGACACACGCATACAAAAACACAATAGGCCCTGTAGCCTCTCTCTGGGCCCCTGAAAATAAAGGAAGGGGGCTGGTCGACCTTTCCATTATCAAGAAGCGCTGCAGCTTGAAGGAAGTTAGAAAACTTGGCACTTTAATAAACTAAAAAAAAACTAAGTAAAGGACTTAAATTGGGGGGATTTAATGACACCCAGAATCACACAAGTGACATTTTCAGGGTATTTATTCAATCAGGCTGCTGCTAAACTGGCAAGACAAGGCCGAGTGTCACAAAACCCCCCCCAAAAAAACCATCCAATAAATAAATTAAAGAGCAGATTCTCTGAGCTGTTTTCAATTAAGCATTGAAGACTGTTAAAGGATGTGTTTGTGTGGGGGCAGCGGCGGGGGGGTTCAGACTGTAAGAAAACACACAGAGACGAGTCTTTGTGTGTCTCCAGGTCAATAAAACAGGAACCATGCTGGTTTAACAGACTGCCGCCGTCTTTTTGATCTTTTTTTTTCCTTCTTCTAACGCTGGTTAACATCTCCCGGCTGAAGTAAAAGTGTCACGGGACGGAGAAGTGTAAAGGCAAGGGGACACGGGTGGGGTTGTTGGTGGTGGTGGGGGGGTCACATATCTCTGACACTCTCTCATAGCTGAGATGTTTCTCTCTGCTTGTGTGTGTGTGTGTGTGACAGCGCGGCTCTCGTGTTAAATATCAGAACCCCGATTGTTGTAAATCAACGTCACTGAGAGGTCCGATATTGTTTCTGTTGTGGCTGTGGGGGGACCACTCTCGAGTCTAAGGGGAGGTGTGTGTGTATGTGGGGAGGGGGGGGTCAAAGGGCAGCTGGGAGACTGAAAAGAAGCTTTTCTTTCCAGAACTTTTACCAAATATATGCAAATCTCTGCTATAATTACTATTGTCTGGAGCAGAAGCTTTAAAACAAAAGAAGTCACTTAAAAAAAAAATGGGGGCAAGGAGACCCCGACACTCTCCATCAATAGAAACAAGATGACCCCCACCCCCACCCCCGTCTCATAGGTGTGGTCCCAGCATCTCTGCAGGAGACAAAAGTTACTCAGATGAAACCAAAATGTGACGAAACTTCATGTTGATTTCGCCAAAACAAATCAGTTTCCTGTAAATATCAGTCATCTTTCATGCAATCCTCCCCCCATCTGAGTTTAAATGATAAAAAAATGGAATCAGTTTGTGTTTAAATACCCCACAGGAAGTTTTAGGATCTCGTTCTAATTGAATTAAACACCTCACACTCAGACCAAATTTACAAAAAAAACAACAAAAATCAGAGCACATACTTCCCATCTGGTCTTGATATTTTTCCCACCCAAAAGTTTGGATCCTGTTTGAAACGCAGACATCAGAGCTCAGAGGAAGAGTTTGTTTTTGGACAGAAATAGTGTTTGTTGAGTTTAAACTTTAACTGATTGATTCAGGGCCTACAGCAGTCAAATGAAACCACAGAAATCACAACCAACCAACCAACCAGCCAACCAGCCAACCAGCCAACCAACCAGCCAACCAACCAACCAACCAACCAGCCAACCAACCAACCAACCAGCCAACCAACCAACCAACCAACCAACCAACCAGCCAACCAACCAACCAACCAACCAACCAACCAACCAACCAGCCAACCAACCAACCAACCAACCAGCCACACCCTCAGGACAGCACTCATTTAAAAACAAACACTTTATTTGGTTCCCCATATACTTAAATAAATATTTACAAGCAAATCAAAAATAAAACCAGATTAAAGGTTTGGTTTAAATCTATTCCATGAAGACTTGTTAAGTAAACCTGCAGTTTATTTATTTTTTTGGCAATTTCTTCATACAAAGGTTAAGTTTAAAAAGTAAATATTTTGAACAGGAGCTCATCTTGTTCTTACCCGTTAAAGTAATTGTTCCGAGCATTGGGAGGTTCCTCTTTTCCTAAGTGTCTCTGTGTCTCAGTCCTCCTCACTCCTCCTCAGTCGGTCGGTCGGGCGGCAGAATGAAGCCGACACTCAGCTCCACACACATTTCAACACACACGTCATGTTGGGACCACCCCCGCCTCCCTTTTCTTCCCACCTCCCCTGCTTTTCTTCAGCTGTTCTGAATGAACGACCCCCCCCTCCCCTTCCTCCTCCTCCTCCTCCTCCTCCTCCTCTTCCTCCCTTATCCGTTCACACACACCCTCAGACCTTCTCATCCAGCAGGACTGCAGTGCATCATGTGACTTTTCAATGAAGCCTTCGCTCCAAAAGCTGAAACGTCAGAAATAGATCCTTTTTTAAACGTTTTTGTGATTTTTTTTTTTCAAATAAGGGGACTTAGATGGTCTCTTTTGCCCTAAAATAAGGAATGAGAACATTCCTAAACACACATGAGCCCTCCTGCTCCTGTTCTCCAGGACTCATGGAGGAATGTCGATGGAGGGAACTCACTGTGAGCTTCAACACTTTATATGGACTCAAGACATTTATCAGCTTTATCGCACGAGTTACACAGTTATATACACGGAAGGTCATGCTTGTTTGTAAGAAAATATACAGTAGTAGCAGCAGCAGCTAGCTGCAGCACTTCCAGGTTATCTCAGGTATGTATGCTTGGAATGCTGGACTATTTCTGCAGGAATAACGGTATAAAGATTAACTGATAGTGGTGTAAAGGCCGTATTTCACTGGGCTGGAACTGATGGCGAACAACACTCACAAGGGAGTCTCCAAAATGTCTCCAAACGTTTGCAGGGGTTCTCAGTTTCCTCACGTGCTCCGCAGAGGCTAACGGTCTCCTCAATCAAATTGTAAACATGTTCAAATTAATTTAAGACATTTTCTCTCAAAATAGTCACAGAATTGTCACGGGGGATTCAAACTTGTCTCCAACCCATCTCAATTTGGTTTCAGTAAGTCCTAGAGCTGCATGTGAGCCGTCCTGGTGACAGAGAACGTCTGAGTCGAATACCTATAAATAATAATTGCTGGAAACTGGCCGACGGTACAATGTGGACGGATGAGGGCGATGAAATATTGTGGGTGACCTACAATACAGCTTCGCAAGCCGTGCACACCAAAACGGGCCAAGACTCACTGGTTTTCTTGTCCAGTGAGATACCACCTTAAACAGATACTACCTTAAAGAATTATTACATCAATGGTATGAACCGCTCTAAAAGTTTAGAGTTTGGAGATGTTTTAAGTCGGCAGTGATCCACTTTGGTCGTGGCCCCCCTCGTTTAACAGCCTGCTGAGAATTCATCTCTGTTCCTGTAAACAAACTATCTGCAGCAGGTAAGATACTATCTCTTTCCGCAGAGCTCCACTTTAAAAGATCTAAACTGTCGCACTGAGACTCGTAATTAAATAAACCGCAAAATTTGTCCTTGAACGAGACGACAAAACGTTATCAAGCGCAGATGATCAGCTGAGAGCGGCACCGGGTGAAACGGGGCGAGTCTGCGGCGGGGGAAAAGGAGACCCGAAGGAATGCGGCTAATTCCTCAGGTAAATACCAGCACGATCAGATCTGTCACACGTCTGCATTGTCCCGCAGGAATGTGTGAACTCCACCTGGAAAGCTCCTAAAAGGTTGATAACAGCAGCGATGGAGGATCGTCTGCGTTTGGGGAAAGTAAAGTTTACTGATAACAAGACGAGACTGGAGCAGCTGCAGAGCCAGATGTTTATCATGTGTGTTAAATGTGTTCGCACGTCTTTGGAAATGACTTAAAGTTCAATCAGAAGAAAAAAAAAAAACACTAGGGGTGTGATGCTTTGGGGACAGACGGTCCAAATTTAATAAGAGATCATATTGGAAAAAAGTTTAAGAGGATAACAGAATTATTGCATATAAAATTAAACACAAGACCTTTGAATTATGGCGAGTGATCTGTTCTCTCCTCTCAGTAACTTAGTTACACGTTCTCAGTCATAAGAATATCATTCTGTCCCAGCGAAGTATTAAGAATCAGAACTACAGGTTTAAAAACTGCAGCTAAATCACAAAAAACGTTAATCCTTCGATCACAGTAACGAGTTGTCCATGTGTGTTGACTGTTCTGTTAGCAAAATATCTCATGAATCAATGAATGGGTTTGAATGAAACTTCCAGAAAGTTCTCATTGGATGTAATGAGACAATCCCATTCAAGATGGCTGCCACAGCTCCTGAACTAACATCTGGTGTGGTAGTAGCTGAGACTGATTCACAACATGAACACCGAGCGGCACGCCGGCCTCTGCCCCGGGAGAGATTAGCGGCCACCCTGCGAATATCAGACCCTGAGCAGCTCAGGGAACAATATGGCCACCATCATTTCACACTTCTGACCAGTTGATGCAAAGAGAAAAAAGTTCTGCCCGGGCGTTGTCGAGAACGAGCTCTCGGAGCTCCTAAGAGAACAAAATGACGTCATCTTGGATTCGCAACTGAGTCAGAGAGAGCAGATACCTTTACTTCTTAAGAGTCAACCCAGTTCAAGATGGCCGCCACAGCTAACTGACCTTAAAGAACACAAAAATGGCTAAAATTTGATGTGGTAGTAGCTGAGAGTCCTGAGCACTGACAGATCATGAGATCACACATGATGTTACTCCTAAGGTTGGACTGAAACAACCATCACTCTGTCATTTTTCACCACCACATGATTGTAGTCCGTAACTCCCGGATGAGCGTTCCTTGCAGGAATGCCGGGCCTTCAACTCGGTCAGATTTTTTCATCCTGACTCACGGGTGAAAGCTGGCGTCGCTGCAGTGACTCGTCTGAAAGGTACGCTGCGACCTGCTACACGATGACCGCCGAGCGAGTTCTGCTGAGTGGACCGTGAGTCAGACGGGCTCCGGCTCTTCCTTTCAAACTTCCGCCCTGTGACTCACGCGACTGCCGTCACATTCCCGGACTTCCAGATTTCTGTTCAGAGCTCGCAGGAAGTTCAGAGAGAGACTGCAGACAATGAATCGAAGAACTGATGTGCTTCTGTTTAGAAATACAGATTATTTTAGTTGTTAGCAACTAAAGAGACAAGAAAGAAAGCAACTTCTGGCTTCATATCACAGAGTCTGTGTCGCAATAAATGGATGTTCCTCTGAAACGTAAAGCAATAAATCTTCACTCCTAAACAAACCTCTTCCGCTATTCTTAAAAAACACATTCATGACTTTTTAAAATGGCAGCAGTTCAGACAATAACGTCCAGGCTATATTTATGTCGGTATAATAAACACAAAGGGCTACAAATCTGTCAGTTTCACAGATATTGACCTAAAATTCAGTGTGGTAGTAGCTGAGGGTCATTCGCGACACATATCTGAGCGCCGACAGATCTCGGAACACCGCGTGAGATTGAGCAGCAGCGTTATCTTCAAGATTTACCCAAACTGGCTCTAATTTGGTCGTTTCTCAACATGAGAGGATTTCTGAAATAAAAAGATCGTCATTCTTTCATTTTTTTTAATTTTAGGAATGTAAACATTAAATAAATGTAGGTGATACCGGTGGTTTGATCCCCGGCATCTTGAAGTTATTAGGTTGCTAAAGTGAAGGTCAGGGCCCCACTGTGGGCCATCAAACACCAAGTGTTGGGTCATGAGAGGACTTATTTTTACCACGATCGTGACAAGAGTCAGAAAGAATAAAAAGAGGAGAATATTTGTTGAGAGTGCTGTTGTTTCAGAGCACCGTTATTTTAAAGATCCGAAGCTGAAACATTTGGAAGCTCTAACGTCTAAAACAAACAGGTTTCTTTTTGTTTTTCTTTTTAAAAACCTGAATCTAATGAACCACTAATGGACTTGCTGTGGCTCAGTCAACACAGAGGACAAACATCACTCTAACTAACTTCAGTTTTAATTCAAAGGAGGGGAAAACAGCTGCATTCTGCTGATTATCTTCCTGGTTAAACTTTGAAAGGAGATTCTGAGACGTTGAAGATTCTTGTCTGTTTAAGCTTTGATGAAATATGCAAAAAAAAAAAGAAGTAAAAGCAAACTTTAAAGCAGTTCTCCCCTCAGGAAAACAAGAGACACTGTTGTGATTAAAACCCATTCTGGTACCAGAACTGACGCCCCACATATCTGTGCAAATCACAAAACGTGCCTGAAACCCAGGAATGTCTGAGGCGGGGGCCGATGGTGCCGGGCATCCTGCGAAGGAATGGATGACATCACCGGACGGCACAGAAGACACCGCCTCTTACTCTGCGAAGGCCCCGGGGGGGGGGGGGGGGGGGG
>NC_051448.1:9280824-9363468 GCF_001649575.2 Kryptolebias marmoratus
TACCCCCCCCCCCCACACACACACACACACACACACTCACACACACTCCCCACACACTCCCCCCCTGGCTGCTGTTTGTGTCGGAGCGATGGATAAGAATGTCGGACAGGAAATGCAGCCCGTTCTTGACATCACCGTTTCCTCTTCCTTCTGCTCATTTCCTGGAATTACACTGAGCCCGACTCGGCCCGTCCGGCTGCCTTTTGTTGACAGTGCGTGACGGAGGGGATGAGACGGACCCCCCAGCTGAGACGTCTGTAGGACAACAGAACATGATGACATCAACCCCATCTCACACGCAAACCGAATGTAAGACTCAGGATGCTCTTCCCAGAGTGAGCTAATTACAAAATAAAAGCCCGAGCATTCTTTGAAGGGATGCATATCACCCGCCCCCTTTAATGTCAGAGTTTTAAATTAGATCCTATTAGTTGTAGACATTTCTGTCAAACCTTTAAAATAATCTCATGTGATATTCTGAGATGTCATACTCAGGGTATGTTTTGTGAATAACTTTCAGCTACAACCACGTCAAATTTTAGCTCAATATCTGTAAAACTGACTGAACTGTAGCCATTTTTGTGTTGGCTAATGTTGATTAGCTGTGGCGGCCATCTTGAACTGGTTTGACTCCAAAGGGTAATCAGTTGTAGCTGGACATTGGATGATTACTTCCTCAAAGTTTCGTAAAAATCCACCCAGTGGCTCATGAGATATTTCGCTAACGGACAAACAGGGTCGACTCAAACAGTTAACTCTAAAGTCTTAAGCCAAGATCTCGTGCACTGAGTCGCACTTGGAGTATGTGCTGCGAGTTAGTCTGAGCGACAAACACACCAAAGTTTATCTCAATACCTGTAAAACTGACTGAATTGTAACCATTTCTGTGTTTCCTAAGGTCAGTTAGCTGTGGCGGCCATCTTGAATCGGGCTGACTCGAAAAGGTAATCACTTGTAGACATGCATCTTCTAATTACTCCCCGAGAGTTTCATAAAAATACGTCCGGGGCTTCGTGAGATATTTTGCTAACAGACAGACACATGAACACGCACGCACAGTTATGGGCAAAAACTCTTTTGTCTGCCTTCGCCTTTTGGCAATAATGTTTGTATTTGTTGAAACAAGAACGTCTGGTTAAAAAAAACAGATTTCAGCCCAAAAGTAGCTGAAGTGATGTGCAGAAAAACCAGCTTCGGCTCCCCTCCGCCCCGTTTTACACACATGTCCATTCCCGCTAACGTGCCATTTATTCGCAGCTCAGAGTTTAAATCGGATTCTCTGACGGAATGAGACAATTCCTCATGTTTTCACTCCACTTTCAGATGCTCTGGGAGCCTGATGTCGGGAAGTCGGCTCACAGGGGAAGAGGCCAAATTTCAGGACCGACAGGAAGAAGAGAACGTTTCGTTTCTGCAGTGGCCACAGAAAAAAACAACAAAAAAAACCCCAGCCTCTTCCTGATCGATTTTTGACACCTTTCCTTTAAGAAGCACACTAACGTAACGCCGCTTTACTCTTCCAGCTCGCAGGCACAGTTGCCACCGCTCCGCTAATGAAAGGTGGGGTCGGTCGCATTCCTGCTCCGTTCTCTGGATCCGCCGAGTGCCTGAGGGAGGAGGGAGATTAGGTTCCCTGATGCCGGGAAAGATGGGAGAGGAGGAGCGCCCTGTGGAGACGGCTCGGTCCTGGAGGGGAGACGGGTCGGAGGGCCTCGGCGGGACTCGTCCTGAGATCTCCTGGTTCCAATCGAGACACCGTTTGATTTCTGTTTGGGTTTGGTGTCTGTGTAGGAACACAGCAGCGCGTTTATATGAAGTCAGTAACTGAATAACTTCAGCTGCGCAACATTTTTAAAGCAAAGAGTCAAAAAGTGTAATAATATAGTTCCCTGTAGTCTGTAAAGCTCCATACCCCCAACAACCGGGTTGCTTATTTCTACCCCTAACTGTGAGTTTTGTGGCTCTGGAGCAGAGGAGGCTGGTAGAAATGGGCTAAGCCTTCCCAACATTTACAGAAAAAAAAATTGAAGCTGTCAAAAAGCATTTAAGCTTAATCGTTTTCCATTTTAGTGACATCTGGACAAGCTCCAGCAGGAAACAGTCACAAGAAACGAGCTCGCTCGTGTGGATTTCATTCGTGTTCGCGGGGCGGAGTGATTGACAGGCGCTGATCTGCTGCTCATTTAGGCCAAAGGGCCGACGCCCTCAGTCAGTAAGACGGACGTAAGGAGACGGAAGTAAGGAGACGTACTCCGAACAGTCAAGGCTTGAGCTTCTTTTTAAACAAGGCTCAAAACAGCACGATTTGTTGAGTTTCCCAGCATCATCTGTCTGTTATTTACTGTGGTTAATAACCTGATTTCTTTCCTTCGTGTCCAGATATTGTGGTGAAAATAGGACAAAGTTGTTTCTTGTATCTCAGATGTTGGTGCTGAAATGGAACCAGCGGGCTTTTAGAGTCTACATGTCGGCCCACCCCAACATCGCTGACCAGGAGGAAAGCAGCTTCCTGAGGGATGTTGTCGGAGTTTGGGGGTCGGAGCCAGAGCTGCGTCCACAATTCTCAGGACAACACGGAGCTGGTTCTTGGTGCAGGTTGGACTCCTCGTCTCCGGTCCTGTCTCTGGTGTCCGGGGCCTTTGCTTTGGGGCTTGTGATGCGGTTCCGTCGGCGTCTTCGGGCCGGGTCCTTGAGCGTGGACTGAGGCAGTTGGCAGCCAGGATGGGGTCAGGGTTCTCAGCTGGGCTCAGCTTTAGGGACAGAGGAAGGAGGTCCGAGTGGATCCAAAACCTGAACCGTGTCACCAGAGCCTCACTGAGGGGAGGGGGCTGACCTCCTCCATGACCTCACCGCTGATGAGTGGGTAAAATGAATGGATGGATGGATTTTCAAGTATTTTCAATGTGTTAACCAAGTAATCGTTGGAAACTGCTGAACTGTTAGATGACATCCCCGCCTTCAGCAGTATTATTATTATTATTATTACAGAACTTATTAGCAGCTGATAATATCGATTATAACTGAACCACTAACTGCATCTGAAGGCCTGAGAGGCTTTCAGCCACTTTACTTTAGACTTTTCTGAAGTTTTCCTTTCAATCTTTCTTTCTCATTCTGCGTGCACACCTACAGCACAAATCAAGACTAAAACTAGTCCTCCCAGTCCCCCCCTCCAAAAGAAAACAAGACGGAGAAGCCAGGATGAGTGTCGTCAGCTGGAATGTGAAAGCAAATGTGGGCAGAAATCCAGCGGGAGCGACCCGACGGCTGGATCGCGTTATGAGCTCGAGGGCTCGCAGGCCGAGATGGGACGGAGCTTAAGCGAAGGGAGCGGTCCCCCTTCCACAGGCGTGATGAGCGCTTTTGGCAACGCAACCGTGTCGCGTCCCCAGAGCGGTCAAAACGCTTCCACATGCCAGGACGCACGGACCGGGGTGGCGTCGCCTCGTAAAACTTCACACCTTCGGCCAAAAAAAACAGACATAAAAACAGAGTACAGCTGCAGGTTTCTGCTCCATCTGCAAATTCCACAAAGTCTTGTTTGCTAAACAACACTTAATTAACCATCAGAAACCTTCAGCTGGTTCAGTAATGATGGTCTTAGCTGCAGCCGAACATCAGGCAGCTAACAGCTAACGGCTAACAGCGTGTGACCCCGGTTCAGGAGTGCTAACGTGAGGAACCTCGCCCGAGTGTTGAGCTGAAACCCAGAATATCTGTGATTATCTCCCAGCTTTACTGTACAGCAACACAATCCTTCGTGGATACACGGCCCCAGTCGGCACTTTTATTTGAAACTGTATGAAAACCCTTCATCTGTGCTGCTTTACTTTATTTTTATTTTTTTAAATAAATCTGGGATCCATCTTGTAGGGTGCGTCAGCGCCCTGGGCCAGTAAATGACGTCACCCTCAGCTGAAACCAGCAGAGCTCCAGACGAACGACCGAAGCGGAGCTGGCTGTTACCTGGGAAATGAACCTGAACAAACAGACGAGCTGCTCTCTCCTCGCAGACAGAAACCTGCCGCTTCCTTCCAGCCGGCAGGACTGATGCTCGCTGCACGGATCCAGCGTGAGGCTGCATCATTTATGGAGCTGCTCTGCTCGTCTATTTTTACCCTTCCTGGCTGGAGCTTTTTTTGCGCGGCTCTACCCTCTCCGGAGTGCCGGATCGAATCTCCACTTTCATCTAATATTTATTCAGCTCCTTTCACTCTCTGTAAAGCAGTGCACTTTAAACTCTACGTCACTTTGTGTCAAATAGTTTGAAGAATCATAATCGAGTCCAGGCGACTGCGTAAATAAATAAGCTCTTCGTTTTAGTAAAATCTAAAGCAGCTCATTTAATGTTAGGCTTTTCATTCATTTGTATTTGAAGTCTGAACTGGAGAAGCGCCCCAGGCCGACCCTGAAGCATGTTTGTCAGGCTGCTGCTGCAGCTGTTTGCTGGGCGGAGTTTCATGTCAGGGCTGGTCTCAGGACTGTAAACACAGCGCTGCACCTGACGGACAGCAGATAGCGGTCGTGTGTTTGAATACGTGTCGGCCATTTGATGTGCAGCCCATCTCTGGCTGTTATCAGGCAGATTCCTCTGCTCTTCCTGTCTCCCTCTCTGCTGTGCTGCCGTTATCAGGCAGGGCGATGGAGGAAGAGTGAAGAGCGGCGGGAACGCTCGCTGGATTTCTTTTGTTTTGTTTTTTTCGCTCTTTTATCACGTTGCGTTGCTCCTTTCCTTTCCCCTCACTCCCCTGCATTCCTTCGATCTGTGGCCTTGAAGGCCTTTCACAGCTCCTCATGTTCGCCTTTGTCTCCTGGTTTTACTCCTCGCTCGGCTGGAGGAGAAGAATGTGGACCTCTAATCAGATTTTTGTTTCTTTGGAAACACTAACAGTCCGATTCATTTCTTTCACTCATCAGCCTGATCACAACGTAATCTGTGTGGATCTGGTATTAAAGAATGCTGAGGTCATGGATTGTGTTAATCTGCACCAGTATTTTAAAAGATAGAATTATGTTGACCTAATAACAAAAGCAAGATCTTCTATAATCCCACAACAAACAGTTAAAAATTAGAAAACTGTACTTAATTAATTGTCATAGTAATGTGTGCAGATCATGGTCTGGCAGGATCTTGCTGAATTAAGTGAGACGTTCTCTGATAAAGACGTCTGGATGGATGGCAGCACAGGCTGTAGTTGGCTTTAAAAGAGCCCTTTAAATGTGCTCATCATTATTATTTATATCTATCCTAATGCACTTCCTATAACATTAATAACAAATCGAAGGGTTTCCATGATAGCGATTGTACTATTTGAAAAATACAAATAAATAAAAGCAAAAATTTGTCTCCGTTCATGTTAAAGTGACCCAGATCAGGCACTGTTCCTAGATCTTGTTCACATCATAAATGATTATTCTCTCCTTTGAATGGTGGAATTTTATTTTGCATTCTTGGATGATGTTATAACCCAGGAGTTATAACCAGGGCATCAGATACATTAAGTTTGATTAATCAAAATTTGAGGGAGTTCTCATGATTTCATGTTGGTTTTATCCTTATCTCCTGAAGTTGAATCAAACTGTCTGTTCCAGGCAACATCTCCCACTCTGTAAATGTATTATCTTGTCACACAGTTGTCTATAAAACTAAAGTTTATATATTTGCAAATGATCACATCCTGTTTTTTGAAACACTTGATGTTTTTTTTGGTGTCCTAAAATATTCTGCATTACTGATGAACCTACAGAACAAGCCCAGAGAAGCAAGTGTGTGCTCTGAGGAGCGTATCGTGTTACTCTCTGAACAGACGGAGTCACTTCATTAAAAAGCTTATTAAATAGGTTATTTGACGGAGTGGTATGTGACATATCCCTCTGTTTTAAGTAGTCTAGGGTTACTCTTTCCCTTGGGCCACATCGTATTAGGAGGTGCACAGGTTGCTTTGTGCGGGGCCCGGGTCAAGGCCTGCTAAATATTTAGGGAAGCAGTACACACCCCTGCGGCCCTCCCAGGCCGAGGGAGGCGGGACAGAAACGGAAAAGAAAATAAACAAACGGACCTTTAAAGATGTGCTGCAGGAGATGGACGCAGCGGTTTGATGGACGTTTGATATTAGGAAGGAAAAAGAAAACATAAACTTTTAACTTTGATGGTTATACTCTGCTTTTAGAAAATTACAAGACATATACAGTTAATAGCCTGATGGGTTATAGGATAAAACAGGGACTGCAGGGATTTGTGAGTCTGTGTGTGGCTTTTGAAAAGTCCATGTAGGTGTTCCCCGAATGTTTACAAATGGATTAGTTTAGGATCAACGGCGGATCATGCAGAGTCATACAGACATCTGCAGACAAGGGTTTCTCACACACGCTGAAATGCACTGAAAGCCGAGACCACACAAACAAGCTTCCACCTTCTGCTGCTGCTTAAGACACAGCGCAAAAAATCCCCAAGACAAACACACACAGACGGCCCACACTGACCGCAGGGACTGCTACCAAAGTCAAACACAGTAAATAAACAGCGCTGACAGGACGGAGACATTTTCACACACCTTCTGCCAGCGTGTTGTCCTCCGAGTGTCCATTCAGACTGGTCAAACTGGAGATTTGTCCATTCTTCTCCAAAGGCTGCGAAAAGAGAAAGAAGAAGAGCCACTGAGCATCTTGTTTTCACAAACTAATAAGTTAGCAAATTTTGTCTTTTTTTTTTCTTCTTAGCTTAGCTTAACAGAAAAAAACTAGAAAAGCTGAAAACTGTTAACAAAACCTGCTGAGTTCTCACAGCTTGTTTTATTGTTTTTACTTCATCTCCATCATGAAGCTTGAGACATTTTTAGTTGTTCACTGGTTAGCATAAAAACTGAAAACAACTGGGAAACAGTTCAAAGTTCAAATAATTCATCTAAACTTTATAAATCAAAGAGCTCAAAGTTTGTTCATATACAAGTATAACTTCTGCAGAAACATTTAACATCTGGCTTGATGAGAAATTGTAAAATGACACAAACAACTATTATAATAATGTTATTCATTTGCAACTGCTATTTTCATCAAATATCGTTAAAATATACAATCAGTCAGTTTTAGATTCAATTGCATTTCTGTAGATCATCCTTAAAAAGGCCACCATCTGTTCACACCTTTTTATTGAGATTTAATTAAGTGGGTATCCCTCACCATGAGACAACGTGTCAGACAAGTGCAAAAAGGTTTGTTTTATCACAATACCTTGTTGCATTTCTTGGCAAATGGCTTATCTGACCGTACAGAACATTTGTTTTATCCCCAATAAAACTGAACCACTCTCTCGATCTGACCTGGGCTGCTGCAGAGACAATCGAGCTTTTAATATCTTAAAAGTTTTCGGTTGATAAGTAAACAATACAATCCCTGGATCAACGCTTTTGATAGCTGACAGACCTTTTTTGGTGCAGCCTGACAGCAGGACAAAAGCAGGCAGCTCTGAGCCTTTGTGTCCCAGCCGGGAGGGGGGAGATATTCTAAGCCTCCCCACTGAGGTGCTAATATAACTAATGGACAAGTTAGGCTCCGCTCCAAGCAGCCTTGGTCAGATTAGAAAAATGACACCAAATTCTGCATATAGACGGGTTGAGTGCTGAAACAAAAGATTAGGAAAAACAAGATGGAAGCGAACTAAAGGAGGGGTAATTCGATCATCTGATGGAGGGCTGCTCGAAGCTCGCTGAGCGAGGAAACCTGCTGAAGGAGAAGAAAAGGACCTGAAAGGCACTTTATCACGCTAAGAATGTAAAGAGATGATCTGCAATATTTTCCTAACTAGAGAGTTGAACTGAAGGTGCAGCGTGAGGTCAGACGAAAACTACCACGCCAAGTTTTACAGAACCTGACGTCAATCTGAAGCAGATCGGAGCGGCTGTGAGGAAATATGTGAAATGCAGCTTTAATCCAGATGAAGAACGTGGTCTTTGGGTGTTTTTGGTATTTATTTCAGATTAAATATCTCACCGGGCTGCGAACATCGAGATGCACTGTAGTTAGAGAGAAGACCTGAAGCTGGAAGTTGAAGCCACAAAGAACAAGCGCCCCCTAGTGGCTGGCATTTCTAAGTCCCGCCCCTCCATGTAAAACAAATGGGACATTTTCCTGAATAAATGAAAAAAATACACCTCAGATTCATTTTGTCAGGTGTTGATTTTTATTGGTTAGTTCTTGCTTGCTGTTGTAGGATCCCCCCATTACGTTTAGTTGTATTGGTTTTCTTTTTGAGGCTTAATAAAAAAAAAAGTCATGTCACACTATGACTGACAGACAGCATCACAGCAGAAAAAAGAAATTGTCCAATGAGCTCTGGCTCCTTGTCAGCACTGCAGCAGGCCACCCTCTCCATTCATTATTTCAGCTGCATTTCAGTCCAGTGAACTCAAGCTTTGAATGCGCCCAACATCTGATTTGATTATATTGGACGCAGATCAGCCAAATGTCTTGGACTCCAAGTGAGCATCTAATTGTTTGTGAAAGCCAGATGAACCCACCCGGCGAGCCCGAATGAAGAAATGGAACGAGGCTCGCTGTGAGGTCATGAGCAACGCGGCCGCTCGAGTGCTCGCGGTGCCTGATCCACCCAGGAACATGATCCTCCGGTAATAACATCCCAGCTGCCACATTCTGGCACAAAGCTTACCTTAACCTGTCAGACGAGTCAACGGTCAGTTTGTCTCGGGGGCATTAACCACTCAGATAGGTTTACTTAAAACGAAATAACTGGGGTTTTTGTACTTTTAGGACCCCACAGAGACCTCTGATCAGATCTGGAGCGTGAGCCGTCAGCTGACCTCCAGACCTGCAGCGACCCCACCCTCCTCTTCTCACACATGGCCGGCATTCCTGACATTCCCTCTCCTTTTCATTGGAATTCCAAAGATCCTCCAGCACCTGACACCCCCAAATGTCCCCCCCTCCTGTCCCTCAGTTGGACTGTCACCACGTTTCTTGGACTGTCAAAGTGCTCGGGCCAATGACGCCAACAGAAAATAATTGTCTTAAAAGAGAATCTCATCAGTTCCAATCCTGACGCATTGGGGAACGGAGGCCACGTTTAATGGATGGTTCAGATATTTTAAAGTGGGAAGAAATAATATCTTATTTGTCGTAGACGTTAACTGCTCAGAAGCTTCCCGTAGAACTTGGCTTTTACTACTACCACATAAAACAAACCTGAATGTCTGACCAAGCAGTGAAGTTTACTTTAAGCTTATAAAGGCAGAAGAGAAAAACAGTTTGCATAATAAGATGACAAAGATTTGTTAGGAACTAATTTGTGACCCGAGCTGCAAACTGAAAATGACTCCATAGAGACACCATGCAGTGATCCCAGTAAGTAAAACAGAATATAACAGAATATACGCTAAGTTTTCTACTTTTCTTTAAGATTGAGCATTTTTCTCTGCCAGGAAATCCCTTCGTATAACATTTGGCTTCATTGGGAACCTTTGGGGGTTCTCCTTTTTAAAATATACGGCTGGAATTCCCGATGACCAATAAAAACCCAAGTTTTCAGAGCAGAACGCTCGTAAACAAAACCAGCTTGTTGCCAGGTGATAAATCACCAAATTTCAACAAACCACAGAACATCATGAAGCTTTCAAGAGGCAGGATTTGAAAAAATAACAACTCAGTTTTAAAAAATGTCCTCATTGTGACTCAGTTTGGCAGCACGGGTCACATTTAATTCTGACATTTTGCGCCTCTTTCCATCTCTGCTGCATTTCTTGATAAGGATTTCTTCCACTAAGATTTTACAGATAAAATGAAGTAAATTCTTGATTAGGCTCAAATAAAACTTGATCATCTCTTTTCTAAATGACAGGTATTCAGGCTAAAGACTCTTCTGTCCCACATCTATGAAGATGTCAGTAAGTGAGAGCTGCGATGGGATTAAAATAATTTCAGTGTCTGTTTCTGTGGATCTGGCGGCTCGAGTTCCTCTTTATGAGAGCTCAGACCAGAAGAGCTGAACTTTTCACTGCCAGTTCTGCATTTTTTTGACGTCTGCCTGGTCACCATGGTCTGCCACAGTGACCTGAAGTCAGACTTCCTTCTGGAAAATAACAAATACGAGGAGCGAAATGGTCACACAACAAAACATCTGATTGAAAAAATAAATAAATAAATAAATAACAGGATGGATGAAAAGACAGACTGGTTGTTGGTGTGATCAGATTTCATTTAACCTCGTAGAAAACTGTAAAATGGTCAAAATTTAACCATAAAAGTTCAAAATGAACCTCCCCTCCCCTCTCCTTCTCTTAACTTCAGTGTTTATCAGGCTCTCAGCTCTGTCAGTCGATATGTCTGCGCTTTAAAGACTTTTAAATAAATACTCCTGAGGGTTACTCCTCTCAGAGTGGGTCATCAGAACAAGTAAAACTAAACCTTCATGTGGTTTAAAAACCACGTAGAGTGGAAACGTTTCCAGTTGAAGGTGATGTTTTTTCCCGTGTCTGAGTTCATTTCTCTGTTGTGTTAGCAAAATATCTGGACACATTTTAATGAAACACTGAGGAGGTAATTATTGGATGGACATCTACAACTCACTAACGTCTGGAGCCGCCCTAATTCAAGATGGCCGTTGCAGCTAAAACCTTTAGGTTTTCTTCTTTTCTGTCTTCCTGTGATCTTTTGTTTGAATCAGTCCCACTTTCAGCTCAACTTCCTCTGCCGCCCTCATTTACCTCCCGGGACGACCTGCTGTTTTCTGATTCCCCTCACAAATCCCGGCCGAGGAGATTTATCTCCGTTAAACCAAACATCACCGGAGGAGCTGGTTGATGGAAAAAGCTCTGGGGTAACACGGATGGGAGAAGCCATCTTTATGTTCAGAGGAGTTTAAGTGAAGAACACATGATCTTTGTTTAAAACTTTGGCATGCAAGATGGCGGGCGATCTGCATTCCTTCAAGGACTGCTGGCTTTTCATCATTAGGATGGGTTTGGAAGGCCGGTTGTTTTAAAGTTTAACGGTGATTTGAAGTGAATACGTTTGATAATCCCTAAAAAACAAGTAAATATCACAAACTGGGAGCTAATGTTTTCCTTCTTATCTCTAAACCATCACTGTAACAACCAAGCAGAACCATGGAACATGGGTGTTTTTAATCGTAGGAGAGCGTGTTTACTTCATCGATGCTCCAGCCTCGCTCACAGATCCTGGTCTGCAGCTGGCGTGGCGAATCGCACACGTGTCGCAGTCCGGTAACATCAGATATCATGTTGGGGGGCGGTCACACACGGACGTGCACATGGAAGCGAGCCCGCCGCAGGAGGTAACAAGCTTGAAGACTTTCAGCAGCGTAGTATCTTTCTGTGACAGTTAACCTCCTGACCTCTGACCTCGAAGGTGTGGATAAAGTTTGAGAGCAGACGAAAGAAAGATGACAGCTTTGGTGGAGTGTGTGTGTGTGTGTGTGTGTGTGTGTGTGTGGGTGTGTGTGGGTGGGTCGGGGCTGTCTGGGAGAACTGGGAGTCTGGGGAAATGGAAAGAAATGAGGTGAAGGAGGAGTGAGGAAAGGAAAAGCTTCTTCTGCTTTTCTTTCAGGTAGGTTTTCAGGTGGGTAGTCAGGGCTCACCGTCATGTCCATTGCCCCCACACACTCCCCCCCCACCCACCTCTTCATGCCTCTTCACCCCTGCTAGCCTCAAGTCTATTATCCCTGACCCCAACATTCACTACATACCAAAGATCAAAGACAGACAAGACCCCTGAAGAACACTCTCACTGTTTCCACAACCCATTACCTCTGCTCAGGTGCTCCAACGGAGACTACCTGCCCCTGTGTGTGTGTGTGTGTCTCAGCACAGTACCCACATGCGCTTCAAATGTACAACAACGTGTAAATTCTTACTTTTTCTCCTCCTTTCTGTTGCAGTTCTCTCATCTGTACTCAGAGCAGGTTTGTCAGTGCGACTTCATTCAGAGGTTTACAAGAAAAGAGGTTATCTAGAGCCGATTAGCAAAACCGTCCTGCCACACGACTCAAAGCTGAGACTGTCTCTAAAGGTGGTGTCTCACCGGGCTGCTTGGTGAACAGCTTCCCTGAGTCTACAGAACGTCTCGTAACGTTTCTGAGGCTTTTCGATTCCTTTATGTTGAGTCGCAGAGGCTCGCAGTCTTGTCACAAAAAATTTGAACATTTCCTCTTCAAGTAGTCACAGAGTCGTAGCTGGTGTCTCGAACCCGTCTAGATTTGTCGCGGGCGTCTCCAACTCATCTCAAAAGAGCAAGAGCTGCTTTTTGACACCAGCACACGAGCTCCACTTTATCAGAACACATGTTCAGGTCTGAAATCCACACCAAAGATAAATAAAAGTAGATTAAATCATAAACGTGAAGTGGGAACACAGCGAGTCGAGGAGGGTGATATGTGGGCAGAGGTAGGAAACAAAATAACCGCTCAGCCTAGAATACAGCTGTGCAACGCGTGCATGCAAGTGGAATTTTCTGAAAATGGCCGCTCAAAACGGTGAACAGTTCGTTTATCACTTGGTTGTAAACACTCAAGAATCCAGTGAGACCACAACAGAAAGTTGTGCTTTTTTTTTGTCAATATTGAGTCAAAATTTGAGTCACCAACACACAGCCCAGGGGGACACCTTAAACTGCCTCTGGTTGGTCAGGAGTCACCAACCGAGCTGACCCGTGGCAACGTGAGCTTTCAGAAATGAAGCCAGAGCAGCAGAACCATGCGGTTCATTTTTGTGGAGCGGTAAGGATAAGATTTGCTTCAACACGTCTCATTCTTAATCCTGTGCCCGGCTGGCTGCAGACCGTCCGCCATCACTACGACACCCGATCACCTCGTCACGCGGCTCAGAGGCGTAACAGCAGCGAGGTGACTTCTCTTCAGTTGACTCGCCCCTCAGTTTGAAGGGTTTGGTTAAACGAATTTGTGTTAAAATATTGTAAAGAAATGTAAAACGGGACGTTCTCATCCCTGTTTACCCTCAGCAGAAGTACTGGGAAAGGTTGTTCAGTCAATTTAAAAAAATTTTAAAATAATATTGTACCCAAAATAAATCCTTTCTTACCATGCAGGTAGCTTTGCTGCATGAGAGGATATATTCACAACACATTGTGGTGATATTTCAGCAGGAGCCAGCTGCCGTGTGAGTTGTGCACCTTGAGTACTGAAATATCATTAGACCTATTGTGTGAGCTGAATGTAAATAAAGGATCTGCAGCAGCTTATTAAATGAAAAACTGTGGTTAGAAAAACAAGACAGACAGGAGTTGACCTTCAAACTGCATCCTCCTGATTAATTTGCATTTAAACAATTAGATTTTCTTCACTATTACAAGGTTTAAAAAGGAAATAATAAAAAAAAAGGAAATATTGTTGTTGTGACCCTGATATGTCTCAGTCCTGGAAACTGTTCTGTGTGACTGTCAGCTGTATTTAATTTCCGGAGAAATAAAATTGTTGAATTAAAGAAGAAGGGGACAGAAACAATCTGCTGAACTCGAGGCTTTGTGTCATGGTGCATGTTGGGGTCAAAGACTGAGACCAAGTCAGAAAATTCAACAAACCGAACCACAGAGTGACAAAAAACCCCTTCAGACCTGTCTGTCCTCATCCACCTTAAACTTTGACCCTGAGTCTCTTTACCTCCCACATTTTGTGTGTTTTTAATCGCCCCCCATCCCGTCTCCATCTGTTACACTTGAACAGTAAACTGAGCCAAACAACAACAACAATAACAACAGCAACAGCAGCAGCGAAGACCCCCCAGGACAAGATCAGAATCAGGCCACGCCAGGTCCGACCGCTCTAACCCGGTTGAAACAATAAATCCGGGCTCTCCGCTGACCCCACACGAAACTCTAAATATCTCTGAGCTCCGATAAGCATCTGAGCTCACAGCCTGACATGTGAGAGAAGAAGATATCCAGGAAGAGACTGTTTCAGACACCGCGAACACGCTTTTCATTACCCAAAAACTGAAAGCAGACTGTGTTATTTTTATGGCATCGGGCCTCAAAATTATTGCTATATTAATGGGAGCAAAGGTTCTGGAACAAAGAAGACACTCAGAGTCAAATATATCACTTAAGAACGTCACGACTTTTGGTTATTTAGTGCTGATATTTGTCTTGATCAATAAAGAGGTTATTATATTTATTAAAACGTCAGCAGATGTTTACTGATGAAGCCTGAAAGTGGACATTAAAGCAAGATTAAGTCGGTTGATGATGAATCTAATGAGAACAAACTGGTCCTATCTGAGTATAATAAAGTGTGTGAGAGTTTGTAATATATTGAGACTGCAGTTCTTCTCTTCAACTGTAGGTGTCACTACTGAGAAAATCTGTCAGCGGTCAACGGGGATGAAAACTGCACCTTACGACATAAAAATCAGCACTTTTTCTCAAATTCACAGCAAATTTAGCTTTTTTTCTGACAACTATGACGACCTCAATCAGTTCTGATTAAATGCTAAATGCTAACCCATCCCTCCTGGATATGGAGGGGCAGAAAAACTAAAGTACGCAAAACGTTTTAGCGTGAATTTTTCGCAAGTAAAACGGAGGCCGTTTTAAGTCGACATCATTTGTGATCGGCTCATCAAAGACAATTAAACAGATCTACTCCATATATGAGTCAAAATGTTAAGAAGAAGATGTTTTTAGTTGTGATGTATACACAATCGATCATAGAGAATCTCTCAAACTTTGTATAAAAAGGGAATCGTGTTCTCTTTAAAAAAATAAAACCATATTTGCTTTAAAAAGGTAGCAGTGGTCGGCTGGCTTGCAAAGCTGTTTCTGTCTTTTTGCTAAATCAGCATTGGGAGGTAAAGTTCACTGAACCAGCTGATATTTTTAGTTTGTAACATCGGATCACTGCTTCAACTAAACAACACAAAGGTGTAAGATTACACAGAGATACGAGATGAATAATTTATTTGACACAGAAGGAAACTTAATATTTTATTTATTATTTAGGTATAGATTTTGTTTTACATTTACTGTCTTTAGATATCTGAAAGGGAAGAGAGTCAAAGAACGGGCGCTTTTCTTGTCCGGTTTTTGCAGAAAACATAGTTTGCTCAGATCTTTTTGTTGGAGGGCTTCAGCTATGTGAATTCTCCTGATTATGGAAAATATTTAAACCAGCAGACTCGCTCACTGAGTCACAAACTACCAGCAACAAAGCTGTAAATTACACCTGTTTCCACTCATTTGAACCCACTGTTTGCTGTTTATTGGACACACACCATGACTCTAACCACTCCTCACTACGACGCTGCTTTCCTCCACCCAACCTGAGACGTAGTAACGGTAAGATTGGAGACTTTTCGCTCCTGAACGAGCTCAGACTGAAGACCAGATAATTTACTGTCAGGAGAGGAAACTGACAGCAGCCGATTTGGATCATTTCCTCACACCCACGTCTCCGTAGGGGTCAAAGTCGGTCAATAATTTCAGATATCATGGCTCGTCAGCTGGCTCCTTGCTTTAACATAGGTTGCATTCAGTTTCCGAACCACCGGATTAAGTAACGGAATAAATATGTTCAATTAAAGAAGTTGTAGATGCAAGTCCTTCCTCTGTTAATGCTCTTTATTTGTCTTCCAACATGGCGGAGCCTAATGAAGCGACTCCCTCATCAGGATAAACAACAACAAAGCTACACAATGCAACAGCGTCCTCTGAATTAAATGTGAAAACCAACCATCAGCTTGCGTTTTACTTCCTGTAAAGTATGCGGCCTGAGTGTGGCTGTGAGGACCTCTTGGTGAGAAAGCAGCTGAAGGGAAGCTGTGACTCATTGTTCGTCCTTCAAACGCTCCCATCGCAGCCGAACACACGCGCTCACGCATCGTGCCTCGTGCCCGAGCTGCATCAGGACCAGAGGATGTGAAAAATGGATGAACGACAAAGAGCAGCACAGACGGAGGAAAACTGAGGATGTTTCTGTGAACAGATTGGGATAAAAGCTGAATGTTTGTAGGGCTGACGGGCGGGGTGGTGCAGAGGGAGGTGGTGCAGATGAACATTTAACAAACGCACACAGGCTCATGTTAGAAGAGTTAAAAAATAACAAGAATCATTGTCAGTTTAGCTACTTTTAGCTTTTAACTAGTGTTTTGCTCTTTTTAGCTAGCCTCTGCTGCATTTAACTTTTAGCAAACCATAATTTAGCTAGCCTTTTCCTACTCTTGGTTTCCAGCTTCTGTTTAGCTCCATTTAGTTAGCTTTTTTTGCGGCTTTTAGTGAACTTTTTGCTACTTTTAGCATCTAGCTACAATTTTGTTACTTTTAGCTAACATTTTGCTAGTTTTAGCTCTTAGCTTGTAATTTGTTACTTAAGATTCTGTTCTGCTTTGTTTAGCTTTTAGCTCGTGTTCAGCTTCTTTTAGCTTTAAGGCCTCAGTGTCAGCTTCTTCAGCCCACGTCAGCAGTCACTCAGCTCTCAGCGTAATCTGGGTCTGAACTTTATTTAAAGAAATAAAAAGTTGTCCGATTTAACAAACAAACAGCTCTGATTAGACAGAAATCCCTGTTTTCACCTAAAAATAAAGAACAAAGTGTGTTTTTCATTAATCTTTTAATTCAAATACAGAACATTTCATTATTTTAAGGGACAAGTGGCAACTTTAGTATATTTCAGAAAAGAACTTTTGTTTCTTTACTGCTTCAAATAAATTAAGAGTCATTTGAAAATCTGAAACTAGTAGAATCTGTTCCTTGAGTTTAAATGATTTAAAAAACAAAAAAACCCTGAATTATTTCATTTTAGTTGCAGTGTAAACAGTGTAAACATGTTTCAGTCCAATCAGGCTGGGCTAATGAGCTGGAAACGCTGCACAAAAAAACAAAAAAACAAAAAGCTGTTTATAGAAGGATTCTTACGTAATATTTGGTTTTTGATGTTTTCCTGTTGATTCATTATTAGAGCAGGCTGGAAGTGAGGGACAGAAACAAAAGATTTTTCTGTTTTTACTGCAGCTGGCAGCGATTCTGAGAGAAGCTGACCCAAAGACGGGCTGATTAGCAGAGAAAGACACTTCCTGTTTGTCTCAAACTACAGAAACAAACAAACTTTACAGACGGCATGATTTACCTTCTGAGAACTGTACGTACAGCACACCTATTATTAATAAATATCACAGATGCTGGACTACTTACAGACCTACACTACTCCAAAAACTGAGACTTCCTGCTGCATTTCACAAACAAGCTGAGCTTCTGGTGCAGCGTGGCTTCAGGTTTTATGTTAGAATGTGTGAATGGAGAAAAAAATACAAGAGTAATCCAGAGCTTTAGTTCCTAAAACCAGGGTCAGGACCCCATTTTCTTACATATGTTTATTTATGATTAAACTACTTCTGAATACTTTGTGCCAGTTTATCCATTCATTTATCAAAACATTCAGCTCGATCAGAAATAGTTGTAGTATTTATAACATGTATACTTTTTGAGTTATTTAACTTAAATTACAAATTTCTTCCCCATAGATGTACAATGAGATCTCTTATGGTCTCTGTTTTTGTCTCCTTATGCTCCATTTAGCTTTTAGCTACAGTTTTTCTAATAATAGGTCATAGCTACACTTTTGCTACATCTCCCTTTTAGCTACGGTTTTGCTAATTTTTTACCTTTTAGCTCATGTTTTGCTACTTTTAGCTTTTAATAAACATTGCTACTGATTTTAGCCACAGCTTTGCTGATCTGAGCTTCTGTTCTGCTTGTTTTAACTTCGACAAATCAGTCAAAAGTTCCCTCTTCAACAGATTTCAGTGAAGTCATTCAGCACTCAGCAATACCATTTCTCTTAGTTAGTCACAAATCTCTCCCATTGATTTGTTTTTTTTGTACGTCAACGTTTGGGACCAAGTGGTTCAGACGGAGTCGTAGATGTTCTTGGGGTTTGTTGCAGTGGAAGCCCCGCCCTCCCCCTCATCATGCTTGAATTATTATTCAGTTTTTTGTTTTTTTTTTACGACTGTAAGGCAAAAACATTTGTTAGGTGGAGCACAATCTGTCTTCTATAAACTCCACGTCATTAATGGAATGAGCTTCACCATCAGCCTTTTTGCTCTAAATTTAATTAGATTTTTGAAACTCTGTGAACCCGAAGAAAGACGACGGTCCAGGCAGCTGGAGCTCAACAAGATGAGGGTTTTAGATTGTTTTTGTCAGTTTAAAGGTTAGAGGAGGCAGATAAACAGGAAAGACTGAGGTTTCTTATTGTGGTTTTGTGTTACTCTTATTTATGTTTATGGAAGCTGTTTATAGTGCTTAGTTTACATATGAGAAATGTCACAATATATCATGTTTTTGTGCTAACACAGCAGCAGATGTTTTTTTTTTTCTTATTCAAAAAAAGAAACTCTCTGTTGGTGGCCACAGCTGGAAACAACAGGTTGTAAAAATAATTTACTGTATTTTTACATGTTGGCTTCACAGATTTGTGATCTGTTCGGTTCGGGGGTCCCGTTTCGCCCCTGTCAACGCCCACAGCTCCCACCGCACAGAGGCCACTCTTTCTTCTTTACCTGAGCCCGTTTTTCACTCAGCTTCTGTCATCGGCGTCCTTTTAAATCAGGCAGGAGAGCGAACTCTGGGAACAATCGGCTGATTCATCTGCCTTTGTGTCACGCTGTCGGGCCTCTCTATAACTCTCTCTTTCTGTCTCAAGTCTTTTTTTCTCTCCCCCCCCTCTGTCTCCCTGGGATGTACACTTGTCCGCTCTTCCCTTGCCCACCCGAAAACCAGGGCTTCGCTCCCTCCGCTGCTGTTTGAACACTCAGGGGCTCCTGGCTGCTCCCCATCCGGGGCCCATCCTCAATGGGTCTTCTGTCCGGCCCTCCTGCCCCCCTCCTCTGTTAAACAGGATAATCAGAGCCGGAGCTGCTTCTGATCAGCCGCAGCTCATTATACAGGAACGTACAAGCTTTAATCAGCACACATTTCTTTCCATAACATGGTGTCGGATCATTGGAGTCACCCGCTGCAGCTATTGTGACGACTGGAGGACCTGACATGTGATTCAGGTCAGATTACTTTAAAAAATGAGCGGCTGAGCGCAAGTCAAGCAGGAGTATCCAAACTCGCCGGGAGACAAACTAGTTTCACCTCAGACGCTGTGCTACAGAGCTTTTCAAGTTGGGTTCTGAGGAAAGTTTATGAAAAATCAACACCTTACTTGTCAAAGACAGCAATTTGGACAACATTAGTTAAAAGAAATATAGATTAGTTTGACTGAACTGATGAGCTACTGCCAGCTCAAATCAGGGCTGAGTGCTTTGCTGCCATTTTGAAACAACTCCAATTTAAAATAAATTGATAACGACTTTATAAATCCTAAAACCAGTTAAGTTTTACATTCCATGGTTATTTTAACATGACTGTTATGATATTCCTGCCACGACTGTCCCAGACGGCACTGGAAGTGTTACAGCTAGCTGCTGCCGACACTTTTTTTACTTTTCCATTTAGCCATTTAGCTGTGGCGGCAGTGTAAAGGTTTATAAAATCAGGTTTGCACGATCCGCTTTAAGTTGAAGTTGTGTATGTGCCACAAAGGTTACAAAATATGAATTTGTCGTTGGTAAAATAAAGAAATGTCTGCCCTGACCACCTCTTGGACAGCCCTTCTCGCGCTCTGAGTTGTGATGATTTTTTTTTTTAGCACTTGTGAGGTTTGAGGACACGGCGAGGTATGAGGGAGGCGTGTCATGATGGTGGAGAGACAGAGAGACATTTCTAAAATTCCTCTGCGGAGTGAGGAGGATATTTATCGACTGCGTATCAAGCCAGAGCGCTCCGGCCGCATCAACCAAGCACGCACCGTCACCATCTGACCACAGACCCTTCCCACTTCCTGGCCCCAAAAAACACACCAGAACGCACAACTGTACTTGAACACACTGTGCCATCTTTACGGACTTGTTTTCAGCCTTTAAACGGGTTAGGTTTATTTTGGTTTGAGGACACAGTTTTCACCTCGTGTAGCTGAATCTTACAGAAGAGGGACGGCACAGTTGGCTCTGCAGGTTTTTCTGCTCGGCCCCTCCTCTCTGCACGGGATGGTGTAAAAATAAAACGCTTCATCTCACAGTCAAGGTCGAGTTTCTCTTCTCTACGTGTTAATGACTTCTCAGGTCGGTTCCAGTGAAAAGCAAAAGCTGTTAAACTCTCAAAAACAACTGAAATGCAAAGGCTTGCATTAAACAAAAGTCGGATTTTCAAGAATTGGTTTAAGATTGCAACTGGAAACCGTTTCTATAAATACTTTATTCATACAACGAAACACAGGTGCACATTTCAGGAGGAACAGAAAGAAGATTTGAGTTTTTTTGTGTTCATTTGTTTTGTTTCTATCTGGGATGTCATCCCAAATGGATCCCATGAGTTTAACTTTAAAACCTAAATGCTATTTTTTTCACTAAATCTAGTATTTATTTTGGAAAAAATATGAAAAATATAATAGCTTGGTCTATTGAGAGAAACATTTATACTTTGGGGAGTTTTGTCATATCTTAATAACATAAAAAGGAGGTGTGTGCACATTTAAATGTGTGTTTAAATGTCCTGTGAGAAAACTCTTTTCTTCCTGTCACTTTTGTGCCCAATGTGTTTCTGACGGAAGGTTTTATTTGCTGAGTTCTGCTGCTGTTCCACCTGGAAAGGGGAGTTTGTTCCAGCGAATCATTGGTGCTATTTGCTTCGTAAATAAGATGCAGTAAAAAAAAGCTGCGCTAAATGTGGACATTTTTTAAGAGTACACTTCAAAACAGAAGGATGTGATTAATATCAGGGTTTTCTCACTTAAAATGAACTGCTGTAAAGTCTAGTTTGATGTCTACTGACACATTACATTCAGTATTACTGCCCTTAAATAGTCCTGAAAAATCACAAAAATACCATCAAACTTCTTTGTTAAAATATTTTATCGTCTCTACAGACATACTAACATCCAGTTTGGTGTAGTTTTATGTATTACGTTTGGTATTATTGTTGATCCTAAAGACTAAAACTAGTTCTACGTGTTGTTTATGAACATATTGACATAGTATCTGTTTACGTGGAAGTAAACACAACTCTTTGTGACTTTAAATTAGGAGCCAAGAGGTTGTTGTAAGCTTATGAGTGGGGTATTCAGCCTGAATGTACATAGTTCCTCATTTAATAAGATCCACAGAAGCTCCAAAGTTGGTATTTTTATTTATTAGGTGTGTGGTTTAGGTAAACCAAAGCTAAATGCGATACAGAACTTGAGCAGAAGCCAAAAATGGCCTTTACTCCGTCTAGGAACAAACTCCTGTGCAAAAAAATCATGTTAAGAGTTAAAACAAGATCTTATTTTTCAACTATTTACCCAAAATTCTCGCGTTTTGGTTGCTAAATTCCAACTGGAAACAAACAACACAACGATCTCTGGGATCAACAAGCTGCGACACGCTGCCAGTGACGAAACACTGGTCCTAACGTGCGGTCTTTATCACCCATCACATCTGACAGTAAAACAGTCAAAAGCACAAATACGGTTTATCTGAACGATCTGGGGCCAGCTGCAAAATTCCTGTGAAAACACTCCTTCCATATTGATGCCTGTGATAGGAGTTTAAGGCTCAACAGGAGGAAGAAAAAACCGCCACACAGATTAGGTCCCAAAAAACTTGAGCAAAAAAAAAAAAAACAACAACAAGGAAAAGAACAAGTACGATCAGAAGAGGCTACGATTGAAATCTTCCAAAAATGTTGATGTTTGAGTGCTTTCTGTTCTCCTGACTCTCTGGTGGCCTTTCAGCAGAAGAGACAGGCAACAAAAATTGACCCGCCGACCTTAACAGCATCAAACAGTCAGTAAATCTCAACAGGTTAGGTGAGGCATAAAAGTGCAGGTGGTGTTTACTGAATCGAGGAGCAGAGGGTGTGAACACATTAAAGCCATAGTTCAGATCCACTGAAAGGTTAAGAACAATTAATATCTTACTGTTATAGATAACTCTTTGAATGGCCTCAGTTTGGAGAAATGAACTTTGGAAATGACCAGATTGACAAGCTGAAAGTTCAGGGACTGCTTCCATTTTGAAGCAACTTCATAATCAAAGATTTCCTTGTGGTTCATGCAAATACTGTTTTATAAACCTTTACAGTTTCCTGTTACATGGTTAATCAACAGAACTATTAACACGCAGCTATTAGCTTGTCAGTTCAGTCAGAATTAAACCTGTTTTCTCCAAACTGAGGCTGTATAAAGAGCCATCTGCAGCAGGTAAGATATTAAACGTCCATAACCATTCCACATAACCCCACTTTAAAAGATGTGAACTGTTGCTTTATCATGTGATCAATGAGGTGGTCCTCTCCAGGGGAAAACACTTGATTCAGTCCGGGAGTGGACTTTAAACAACAAGCCAATAAGTGTTGCAGCCAGCAGTGACTTATAATTGATTCCTCCTTTCAGTTACATCAAGTAAAACCTCAACATTCAGATTTTTATTCCTCTTAAATAAAAGGATTTGTTACTTTCTTTTTTCACCTTTGGGTCAGACTTTTGTGTTTGACAAGAACATAACATTACAAAAACATCATTATACCATGTTTATAATAATAAACTTTAAAAAATCTGTGACATCTGAACAAGATGGGGACTAAAACACATAAGTCTACATAACTGAACTTTAAGAAGATTTAAAGCTCTAAATGATGCCTGAAGGAATTATTGCACAATCTCACCTAATTAAATTTCTAATATATTAGTTAAGGTTATTTAAAAGATAAGTTTGGGGCTTCAATGTATTTGCTTTGACGTGGAAAGCAATGAAGAAGTTTGAGTGCTGCTACATCAGAGGAGCAAAGTCACCTATATAAGAGGCTGTTTTTATCCCAGCTGTGCTCCACTTTATTTCTGCTTATTTTAAGGCTGTTTGTAGATTCAAGTCAGAAATAAGAGTCTGCTGGTTTCCCCAGATGTCTCAGAGCCTCTGTGGGCTGCCTGGCCGTAAATCGGCCTGGCTGCTGGCTGGTTTTATTACTGCGGGACTGCAGACGAGTCGAGCCATTACTCAGCAAAAAAAAACCCTGCTCACATGGAGCTCTGCGGCACATCTCTGAAGGCACGCAGGTGGTGCTTTGACGGGATGGAAAGTGGGTTTGAAAACATGAAATGCACAGTTTGGTTCGTCCTGTGCAGAAGAGGAGGAAGAGGGTGTTTAATGTTAAAGGGGGGGTTGAAACAAAGCTGTACCTTGGCGTCCTGGAGCCCCTTCACCTCTGCGCTCAGCTCCCCGCCGGAGGCTGACGCTGACGCAGACGCATCCTCCTGGCTCTTCCCGTCCCGCTGCGATGAGTTCTGTGCTCCCATGGCGATGGACAAACTACGGCGAATATCAACTCTTCTTGCTCGGAAATTCCTTCCAAAAAAAATTAAAAATAAATCTAAAGAAAAAGCCGAAAGCAGCAAGGACCGGCTGCACCGCTGCGCGCTGCGGGGCTGAGGATCCGAAGAAGTGAGCCGTGAGGTGGAGCTCCGCCCCGGGGTGGCTTGGATCTGGACTGATGGGGGCTGAGGAGGACCACCAAAAACTCCCCGCACCTCCTCCTCCTCCTCCTCCACCTCCACCAGCTCCAGTCAGAGGAAGATTTGGGAGGAAAATCTGCAAAGTCATGAAAAACACCTGAAGGCTGAATGAGATGAAAGAAGCTGAAAGATGTTAAAAACAAACAAAACAGAAGCTAAAACAGGAAGAACATCAGCTCAAACAATCAAAACACAAGCTAAAATGAACAGCTTAAACCTAAAATGAGCTAATCTGTAGCTAAAGGCAGACATGATCAAAAAGGTAGGAAAAGACTCAGATAAGCAAAACTGTAGCTAAAACAAGCCAAGCTGCAGCTGCACACTAAAATTAGCTAAATGGTAGCTAAAAGCAAAAATTAGCAAAACTGAAGCTACAATCAGTAGCTCAAATTAGCCAAAACTGTCGCTACGTAGAAAAATTAGCTAAACAATAGCTAAAATCAACAAAACTGTAGCTAAAAAAAGAATGAGCTAAAAACAAAAAGCTAGCAAAACAGTAGATAAAATTAGTCAAACAGTAGCTATACATTAAAATGAGCTACATAGTAGCTAAAAGTTAAAATGAGCTAAACCATACCTTAAACCCCAAATTAGCTCATTTGTAGTCAAAAGCAAAACAGTAGGAAAAAGCACAAACTATAGGTGTATACTAAATGAAACTAAATAGTAGCTAAAAGTTTATGTTTAGTAAATTGTAGCTTAAACCTAAAATAATTTATAGAATTAATATTTTCAGCAGCAACATCAGAACAGATAAACCTTCAGGAACTTGTATTATACAAACAGCAGCACATGACATAAGGTGCATAAATACTTTTAAGTCCGCAGATTTTAAAGTTGTTTTATCATCTTTAATCTTATTTATCCCCCGGTTTAAAAAGAAAAGAAGTAACTTCTGCTTCTTCATGCTGATCTGCAGAAAAGTGATCAATAAATGCTTTTTGCTTCAAGGGTTGTGCGTTCACGTGAGACGTGAAATTAAAACACTTGCATTTGAGCTGGCTCGTCAGAGTTTAGGTGAATTTAAATCCAGACTCAAACAGCTCCTCGTGGACCTGCACTGCTGACAGGATGAGAATCACACACAGGAAAATCTAATTTAAACAAACGCTAATGAAGTTATGATCATACGAACTGTGGTACTAATGAGACGTCAGGAAACACAAAGTACGGAGGAGGAACTCTGTGTTCCACGTGTTTTATTACCAGACGTGTTCAATCTGCTGATCTTTACGTAAAATAGAACAAAATAAAGCTTTTTTAGTCCCTTTAGCAGGAAAAAAAAATCACATTGTTGCAACAGCAAATACTGATCAACATGAAATAAGTAAAAAAGGCACAAAATAGATTAAAATTAAATTAAATAACTATATTAGAACTACCAAACCACTTTGTTTTCACTCTGAGAAAAAGAACATGTGATTCATTTAATATAATGAAAACTCTACTTTAGTTCCAAAATTTCCCCCATTGAAATACATTGATACTCCTTCAAAATAAGACTAAGATACAAATAATGAGATTTCCTTCTAAATATGTTTGTTATACAGAGGGTTTTATAATTATCTAACAATGGTAATAAATACAGGATTTAACTTCTAGGATGTTTGGAGGTAAGGTCAACATTTTCATCTCTCCTGTTCTGAGTTCTGGTCCACGAGACGGGCCTGAATGAAGGCCAGTGAGAGGAAGAACTCAACAACTAAGAAGACTTTCAGAATAAAACAGAAAATGGTGAAAATTACAAACTGAACACGAAACTGAAGTTCCCAGAAGCAAAACTACACGAAACACGAGAACTAGGAGTAAAAAAATAAAGGAACAGAAAGAAGAAAATTAAACGGTTCCTGTGCTGAAACCCGACGATCCGGTTCGTCTTGAAGCGATCGGATCAGAACTTCTGTGAAAACGTGATGAACAGTTAATATCTTACCTGCTGCAGATAACTTTTCAAACCACCTCAGTTTTGACAAACAGGCTTTGTTTTGAGCTAACGTCTAGTCAGAGCGAGGTCAAAACCAAACTCCAAACGTTCTCAGCAACAACAGACCCAGGATCAGATGCAGAACTGACTGATTTCATTCATCCACTCACAACATTAAACCTTTACTTCATTAATAGACATTTTACTCTCAAGCCTAATTAGATTAATCCCATGTAATCATTTTAAATGAACGATTTTTGTCGCCTCTCATGTCTGGAACAAAATGCTTTTTAACAAATAGTGATTTTTTTCATAATTAAGAGACAATCTTTGTGACACTAAAGGATCTCAGACGAACATTTAGTGCTAATTCCAGCTGCTTTAAAATTAAAGAATAACTCAAAGACTTCCCAGCTGAGACAATGAAGCTCGTTTGGACCGTCTGCAGCAGATCAATGTGTTGGTAAATGACCTTCAGGCTGCTGATGGCGTCTGGAGGAGGAGGAGGAAGGAGGTTCTCAGAGCCTCTCCGGATGTCGTGGTCTGGGCTCAAAAAAGCGGTAACACGAGGGGCACGTGAAGGACCCCCCACTCCCCACAGACTCCCAGGTCAGATTATAAACCCCTGATCATGGAGAAACAGCTGATCTTTACTGAAACTGAATCACCTGCAGCTTCAAACCTCACAATCCTTTATCTTTTCTTCTAAAACTGTTTCCATAAACTTTTTGCCATTTAAAAGCGGCCATATGTCCAAATGTCCGGCTCCATCAGGAATAGTGTTTATAAAACTTTTCTGTTTTACTTTTATTACACCATAAAAATACATAAAGACCTTTACAGTTTCTGTAAAACATCGTTCTGTATGAAATCTGCTTCAGTTTTGTCTTCTTATGATCCTTTTAGCTTCAGCTACTGTTGTACCAATCTGAACTTTTATGTACAATCTTGCTAATTTTAGCTTCTGGCTTATATTTAGCTAATTTTAGCTTTTAAATACAATTTCACTGATTATAGCTTTTAGAAACAAACTAGCTAAATTTACCTTTTAGCTATGGTTTTGCTAGTTTTAGTTTTGCTGATTTTAGCTTGTAATTACTGTCCTGTTAATTTTAGGTTATAGCTACTGTATTGCTGGTTTTAACTTTTAGCTACAATATGCTAATTGTATAATTTAGCTTATGTTTTGCTAATTTTACCTTCAAGCTACTGTTTTGCTTATTTTAGCTTGTTTTCTGATTATGTGAGCATCTATTCTGCTTGTTCTAACTTTAATAATGTAGCTTCAACTAATTTCAATCACTCAGCTTTCACACTGTAGTTTTGCTTAAAATGCTCTTATTTATTTTATATATAAAAAAAATTATTGTAAACGCAGGACAGAATTCCTCGATTAAGACCTGTTATTGGGTTTTTAGTCAGATAAAACTCCCTGAATATGATCGGAAGTCATCAGGAACAACTACAGCCTGAAAAACAAAAACACAGCAGGAACTTTTCAGCACGTAAAGCGATGACTAAATGCCGTCTTCATCAGCAAAGCCTTGAAATCTGTCATCACGTTTCAACAGAAGGTTCAGCCCCCCGACAGTAAAAAGCCAAGGCGCTCCTGCAGCCGTTACTGTACTTTAACCGCCACTTCCTGCCTGCTCGACAGAGAATAACAGACCTGCTGCTGGAGGTGTGAAATTCCACACATGTTTCCTGCACACGTTTTCAAACGCCTTGTTTAAAGACAGACGCTGCGCCCCGGGGTGCAGCGAAGCCGAACGGGGGAACTCCTAAAGACAGAAACTGTGGAAAAAGACAAAAGTTTTACTGCTGGATGGAGCCGATTCACGAGGACATGTGAGACAAACAGTGGAGCAGGACTGAAAGTTGACCGCCGGGTGTAAAAAACACAATTAAAGAGTCAAAGTTGATAAAAGGTTTATTCAGAGTGTTGAACACACAATTATTATCTGTAGTTCTCAGGTGATTGAAGTTCCTGAGACTCTTGGAGTGAAACTTAAAACTCTAGATTTAGTCAGAAATCAGACAAAAACAAGGTGGGGAAAAAGTTTAGAGATGCAAATAATAATAAGAAGATAATAATTCCAAACCTGGATGTTAGATAAGGATGGGTTTGTGACTAAAAACAGCAGTATGAATGCTGACTGCTAGAAAAAGAAATGTGAGTAAAGTGGATAATAGTTGAACTTTTGATGTCAGTAAAAATATTTTAAAAAGAGGAAGGGACACAGGGAGCAGGAGGATGGACAGAAAAAGAAGGAAGACACAAAAGGACAAGAAGGGATCAAAAGACAAAGGACACAGAGAGACAAAAAGGAAACAAAAGAAGACAAAAAATAAAATAAAATAAAAATATAAAAAGACAAAAAGGATGACTAAGGCCTCAAGAAAGCAAAAGGAGACGGAGCAAATACACTGAAAAACATTTCAAAGTGCATAGTGTTTTTGAAAGCTTGAAATACCAGAAAAAGAAGAAAATATGTTAAAGTCAAAATATGTCAGAAAGTAAAGAAGCTAAAAACAGTCAAAGTTGTAGCTGAAATGTCCGGAAGGAGCTGAACGTTTTGGTACCTGAACGGCTGAAATAGCTCCAAGTCTGCTGAGGTAGTTACAGTCCCAAAAAAAATAAAAAACTGAAAAAACTACAAACAGGAAAACAACAGCGAGAACGCTGAGTCAGCGTTCACACAATGCTGAGTCAGCACTGGATATGTTTGTTTCACACACCCAGGTTACATGAAGATTAAAACAGCTTTGTGTGCGCATCTGCAGCTGAGGTAAAAACAAACATGTCTTTGCACCATTATTAAAACAATAAAGCAAGTTTTTTTTTTAATTAAAAAACTTTAGTAAAACAAAGTAAAGTAAAACAAAAATTGAAAATGACTGGACAAAAAGTTAGAAACCATAATATATTTACTGCAGATCTTTGGTGTGCAAAACCAGCTGAAACTTAATGCTCCTTCAGCTCCAAACAAAACTCAATATTTGAACCTGAAGCTAAATAATCCTGATAACTTGTGTTTTATTTTTCCCACGAAGCGTCCACTCGAGATGTGAATTTAACCCAGACGACACGAGTCAGCCGACGAGAACTGCTGAGTCATGTCACTGTTTGCTACAGTTTGTTGCTTAGAAGTGACGGAGTTTTAAACTGTGAAACCTCACAGCGACCCATTCATCGAGCTGAGGATCCTGACATCAGACATGGAGGAGCAGAAAAAAACGTTTTCAATCGTCCGCAAGAGAGAGAAAACACCAGAGCGCCAAACGATGCAGGTTTAAACGAGAGACAAAAGTGTGAATCCGTGAAAAATAAACACATTGGAGGAAATGAGTACAACACAAAGTGGTTCCTGTTGATGTGAACGAGATACCTTCAGGACGGTGTTCAGTGAGCGCACTCAGAACAGCCCTGTGATCTCCTCGGTGTCGGGGTCGAGGTCGATGTCGTAGAAACAGGGTCGGGTGGGGAGGCCCGGCATTGTGCTCATCTGAAAAAGTTAAACATAACAGGATGTTTTTATATGATTAAATAACAGACTTATCAGTAAGTAAAAATCCGTCCTTCATATTGTCTTTAAATTAACAAGTTTCCACAAAAATAAAACAACATTATGAAATGTCTAAACTCCTGAACATAATTCATGAAGAACAAGCAGCTGGATGACTTCTTTATCTTGTCTCGTAAATCTGTCAGGGGCTAAAGAAACGAATAAAAAGAGGAGATTACAATCTTTACAAAACCCAAAACCACATATTAAACCTTTCACCACAACACAGCTGTTCTAAACCGAAAGACAAACTCATGACATTCAGCTTCAGGACACGTTCTAATTAGATGGAGCGGGACCAACCCGACTCATTTAGATCAGCGTCAACAGCAACAAGTCCTGTTGCAGAAAACAGAGGCCTTGTTCCGACTGTCGACAAAACGCAGAAGACACGGAGTGGTCAAGTTACCGGGCGGTGAACGAGTCCAGACCAGAACTAATGGATCGGCCTCAAAACGCCCCGCCTTTCAGAGGATCAAACCGAGGTTTGTCTGAGATACCAAGCAGCTCAAAGATCTACAGCGTTTTACAGAGATTCTTCTCTGTCAGGTACAGCTGAAACCAGATGCAAACCTGACACCTGACTTTGTTGACTTTGTAACGGATTCAGCCATTTGCTTCGGGTCATTGTCCATCTGGAAGACTCATTTGTGTCCAAGCTTTAACTTCCTGTCTGATGTCTTGAGCTGTTGCTTGAATATTTCCACATAACGTTCTTTTCTCCCGATGCAGTCTATATTGTGAAGCGCAACAGTTCTTCCTGCAGCAAAACATCCTCACAATATGATACTGCCACCCCCGTACTTCATCACTGGGATGGTGTTCTCAGGCTTGCAAGAGTCCCCTTTTTGTCTATAAATGTAATGATGGTCATTATGATCAAACAGTTTGGTTTTATCAGACCACAGGACATGTCTTCACAAATAAAGGTCTGTTCTGAGAGGCTTCCTCCTCTCTGAGTGGCCTTTCAGCCCATGTCTGTACAAGACTTGTTCCACTGTGGATAATGACTCTCTGACCCGCTTCACAGGCTTCACAGGCGCTTTTGCTTTTGTTTCAGAGTTGACACGCACATTTAGCACTAAAACACGTTCATCTCAGAACCGTGTAAAACTGCACCGAGGGAAAGCAGAAACTCTTCCCGGATTAAATTTGAGACATCACGAGGCGATGGAGCGCATGAATGAAGACACACAGCGTGCTGACATCACTGTGTGTAAACGCAGTACTGAGTTCACACCAGCGCCAGAAAACTGTGCGACTCCTAAAAACGCTTCGAACTGACCACGATGAACAGGAAATCATCTTGTTCATAAGACACACAGGAACATTCCTCGCATGCCTCCCTTCTCCTGACCCATGAGCAGTTTTATGGACCCATTAGTGGAAATGAGACAGGAGGAAGTGATCGGAGAGTTTCCTGTCAAAGGAAGTGAAGGCCTGAATGTAAACCAAAGGGACAAAGCGAGTGGGCATGCATGTAAAACGTGGACCTGGCACTCCTGCGATTCACTGGTCCAGTGTGACCGACATGAGAGCGTTTTACTACAGCTTTAGCAGCAGATGACTCAACTATGAGCACATTTAAAATAAACGAGTGAGCATCACTGCACTGAGCTTCTTTCTGCTTGTAGATGTTTCATCACTGAAGGTGATTTGGCTAAATGAGCTTTGATGAGTTCAAGGGAAGCTTTACTGCAGTGAGAAAAATATATGACCCGTGCTGCAAATTGAGTCAGAATGAAGACAGGCTGCAGTGCACAAAAAAAACATGAAAATACCGATTTTTGCCATAATTGAGGTTTGAATAGAATCAGTTCATAAAGACACCATGTAGCGATCATAGTAACTAAAACAGCATCTATTCTTCCTGATCTACCTCTGAATGGAAGTTTTCTAACAGGTTTGTCCCTTCGTAGAACGTTTGACATCATTGTGAAGCTTGGGGATTCCCTTTTTTAAGTGTTTAGCTAGAGTTCATGATGGCTTCAATTCAGACCAATAAAAATCAAGTTTTGTTGCCAGGTGATAAATCACCAAATTTCAGGCAAACTACATATGAGTTTGAAGCTTTTGAGATGGAAAGTTGGAAATAATGACAACTCATTATTGAAAAATTGCTCATTGTGACTCATTTTGCTAGAACGAGGCCACATATAAAGATTGTAGAACAGAAAAAAATTGTCAGTTTTTGGTAAAAACACTAACTTCCCTCATGTCCTGCAGAGGGTTTTACTCTTCTGTACTGTTTAGATCTCTTCTTCTTTCAAGAGGTCAAAATTGTGATCAGGAAACATGACGGTGATTAAAATGTCAATTGTCATTCCTCCTCCTTACTATAGACTGATTTGTGTGTGTGTGTATCTATGCAGAGAGATGACTTTGATTACCTTTAATCAAAACCCCCTCAGTTTCACTTTATTTATTAAAATGAATCATGGGCGACAAGCTGTCAGGTATCAATTTCACACTTCTTGAAAGGAAACCGATTCACAAACAGTCCTTTTATTTGTCCTCACTTTGGACTAAAATATCAGACAGCAAATTTAAATATCAAAAGACCTGTTTTCCCCCCAGTTTTCAAGGCTACAAAAGACGTGCTGTTCTGCCAGTCGCTGTCCTCGGCCTTGAAAAACAAGCTGGCACTCGCAAAACCACATAACACTCCGTGGCTAAAGTTGGAAACTCCACTCGGCCAAATAAGTCCCTTCATTATCCTCAAACACAATGTGGCTTTGTCGAGGAAAAGCCGGGAGGAGACAATGCAGCTGGGTTTCTACCCCCCACTGACCCTGGACGAGTGTCGGTCAACAACAACTTTTAGTTTCTAAAACTAAAACCAGTTCAGCGGTGAAATTTTTACATCTTTTGTTTTTTACTTGAGCGATCTGCAGATACAAAACGTGTTGGTTTCTACATGAATTTATTCACTTTACTCCATTTCTTCACGTTTTGTGACCTTTAGGCAACCTGCAATTTGTTAAATCAGCTTGAAACGATTAGAAAATGCAGCCTGACGATGGGGTTTATATACGTTTGAACAGTTTTGGGTAAAAGGCTACAGAAACTCATTGTTCGACTTGCCTCTCCTCCCTGACATATCTATAGAGTGACATCAGACCCCTTCCTGGTTCTTTATCCTTTGAGGACCTTCCCCTTCATTTTAGAGCCCCCTGCTCCTCCTCCTCACTGAGTTAAAACTTTCCACGTCTTTCAATCAAGAGTGACCTGAAGTTTTTATTTATTGCCATCTGATGAGAAATAACATCTATTTTTCATACACATATTTTTTTTTTAAATGGTTGTTGCTACGCTAAACTATAACGATCTGGAAACCTGAAGTGAGACTCTTTTCAGAGCTTTATTATTTTAGCTAAAGTAACTTCACCTTATGTCCCAATTCTTCTCAGCTCCCAGACTTTTAAACAAGTCTTCATCAATGTTCTTTAATTTGCTGCTTTGACAAACGTCAAAGCTTTAAAGTTTCAGAAGAAATGTGATTTTTATCAGGAGATCTAAGCTATCAGAATGTGATTGTCTCAGGAAACAGGTACCAACCGGACATCATGTCTTCACAAAGAGTTCAAAGAACATTTTAGAGGCTTACTTTGAGTTATACGTCGTAGTTCAGGGGTTGTCACTGTGCCAGTGGCTGATCAAAGCCAGGTATGAGAGAGGGCAGGCGCCACACCAAAAAAACTGCAACCTTTTCCCTGCATGGCCAATGTTTGACACCTCCGCCCCCCCGACTATCAAAACCGGACCCCGAGGGCACGCTGGTGAAACAGCAGGAGGCAAAACACTCAGGAAGCAGCTTCCTTCCTGCCCGGCCCATCGTTGACCGAGCGGCTCCAGAAAGCCCATCTCGTTCAAACCAGTTATGCCACTGGGAGAGAAACCAAACCACATTTTGCTTTTACCCTCCCAAAAAAGATGATGACAACGATTTAATCCTTAACTTATCCAAGTAAAACCTGGGAGTTTGCAAACACCGGCCCATTTAGTACCAGAGGGTATTAAGATTTCCGATTACGTGTAAAGAACAAAACTGAAAGCAATTAAAGCCTAACAATTAAACTAACATTGGATAAATATAACACATTAAATATGATAAATGCAGAAAATAAGAAGCTTACTTATCAATTTAGTGACACCAAAATAAAAAATAAAAATCCTGGGTGTGTTCAGTCTTTCATTTCATATCAAACTCAATGTTTTCGATAACTGACAGGTTGGAACAAGCAGGCAGGTTTACTTTTTAACTTCAGGGCCATACATGCAGGTAAAACATGCAACATGTGGAGGTGGGTCGTCTTGCTGAAATAAGCAAGGCCTTCCCTGGAAAAGATGCAGACTGAAGGAAAGCCTGTGCTGATCCTGTGCACTGTATACCAGGATGAAAGCAGTGTGCTCTAATGTGCCTTCATACCATCTGGCTTTTGAACTGTACACCCACAGCAACCACCTTTTCATTTATTTTCCTCAGTGACAAGTGAGCTATGAGATGATCCACCAGGTGTTTTAAACCATAATTAATTTTGTTTTCTTCTTTTGTTGTGTCTGTCTGAACACATTGCTGGATTCAACGTGTTAGAGTTCACTTACCGTTCCCACAAGTGGGTAGATGAAGCCCGCCCCAATGCTAGCTCGAACATCTCTGATTGGCAAAACGAATCCAGTGGGTGCCCCCTTCTTGTCAGGCACGTGGGACAGGGACAGGTGGGTCTTAGCCATGCAGATGGGTAATGAACCATAGCCCTAGTTATAGGAAAAACAGGGACAAAAGGTTTGATTTGTGTGGATGGAGAGACACAGGAGACAGGGGAAGCAGACTGGCTACATGACTCCTGTCAGTCGGTTATCGTTGCAGCAGCAGTGATCTCACTTGTTGATTGTAGTAATCGATCTTGCTCTCGGCCTCTGGAGACAGCTCAATGTCATCGGCTCCATATACTCTCTGGGCTATTGTCCTGATCTTCTCCACCACCGGCATCTGTGGGAAAGACGGTGCGTCAGCGACAGGTGGATACACAATGAAACTGCACTCAAAGGGAAGTGCACAAATTAGATTTGGTGAACTGGGAACACGTCTCGGTGAAATGGGGTATGTTTGAAACGGGTCTCTTGAGAATGGAACCAAGCGCCTCAATTAGATTACTTGTACAAATAAAGATTAAATAAAAAGAAAAATAAACAATATGAGAGAAAAGAAAGTCAAAAAGGGTTCATGAGAATAAACTGAACTGTTCAACATCAGATTTTTGTTCTGATAACTTGGTGAAAAAGCAACACTAAACCCATTAAAAAATGTGCCAACATCCATAAAATGAAATACTTTAGTTGCTACAGTTAAAAAAATGTGAGGAGTGAGTATCGAAAGCTTCATTTGGCTCATTTTATAAACTTATGAAGTTAGTTCTTTTTGTTGCACTCTTGGTATGAAGACACACATTATAAACAAAACAACAGAAAAGCAGTATGAGTAACAAGATGAGCTAATTAAAGTCACATTTACCAGATTTCTCTAACTCAAACCAGCTGATGTTTTGTACTTCAACACATTTCAGCCCCAAACAGTCAAGATTGTTAAGAGTAGGTATCTAAGTATCTAACACTGACAAACACACACAGAACACAAAGGCACCACAGTTACAACACGATCTGGAGTATCTGCGCTCACCTCGATGTTATACAGGAACTGGAAGTTTGAGGGTCTGTTCGCTGCCTCTTCCACAGCCTGGGCCAGCTCTAAACAACCTCGGCCCCCCTGCGACCAGTGATGACACGGCACGGCGTCAGAAGCGCCGCACTCTTTCGCTATCTGACACACAAGGTCAATCTCTGCCTGGGTGTCTGTCCTGAAACAGAAAAGTCCTTGTCAAAAAGTTGGCAAATTTGGGTCGGGTTACGAAAAAATGGTCAATTTTGTTCGCAAAAAAAGTGCTGACATTCAGTGATCCCATTTATTGTACGACAGTTAGACTCTGTGAATGTTTGAAGCTTACTTGAAGACGTTCAGAGCCACCACTACAGGTACCCCAAACAGGTGAGCGATCTGGATCTGCTTCTTCAGGTTGCTGCGGCAACCACCTGCAACCAGGCTCAGATTCTAGAGCAAGTCGTAAAAAGAAAACAAGAGATAAGAAAGGATTATGGTATATATGTTGTAAAAAAAACAACAACTTGTAAACATGTTTTTTTTTTATATTTACTTTCAGTCAAGGACGCCAACATGCTTCTCTTTTTTCTATTGTTTATACGATCCTGTTGTATCTTCTGTTTTTATTGCTGCTGCACGTAAAGTTGTATAATCTTTATGTACGAAAGTCTAATAAACTTCTCTTATATTAAATCAACTGAACAAAGAAACTTGAACAGTTTGTAGCTAAAATGACTGAATTGCAAAACAAAACTACTGTAGTTTTAATCTTTATTAAATATTTTAAACACTTAAATACTTTTATTTCTTTCTCACCTATTTAGCTAAGAGTCAAAACAAATCCAAAATGAATCATGATTTCTGACACTCCACTAGTTTGTTGCAGAATATATACTGTCCAACTGTGTACTATTATCATTAATTATGTTACTGATTCATTGTTTACAGCTACTTAAAGAAGAACAGATATTTTAAAGCACATAACATCATATTGTTTACCTAACTGACACATATTGGTGCCCCAGCAACTCCAACAAGTTGTATAAATTAATTCCCCCGGCCCTCTTTTCTGCAGTATTTCTTCTTTTTATTACAGACTTCAGAATCAACCCAAACTGCTTCATTATTTGCACAGCTGACTCTGCTTCAGAGTCCAGGGATTCGGGCCAGGTATGAATAAGCACATTACACACACAAACAAAATCTCCCCCTCCTCTGTGCTGCGGCTCACACCAGGAAACCACATGTTTTGTTTGAGTTGTTAATCAAATAACCATGTTCATGCGTATCTTTGTATATAGTTGGAGCATTGACTGACTGTGAGAATTACACAGCAGGAGACCTGAGGCAAACTGGATTAAAAGACTTTTAAAAGTATTTATTGCATCACACAAATCTCTTTATGGTGAATGTTCACATCTGTTATATCTACAGTTCTTTGTCACAGATGATCGCACAAGATAGGATTCAAAGAACATGGCAAGAACCATTTACTACATAAAGAAGATTAACAACTATAACTATGCATGGCTACTATTAGAGCAACTAAACGTGCAGCCACACAAAACACAGCCAAAGTAATGAGCTTAAAAAGTTTTTGTTTTCATGGTTACATCATCAGCCTTTGACTTAATAAAATTAAAACATGCCAGGCTAATTATGTTTAACTTCATTAGAAGTTATGTTCTAACCAAAACCCATCAGCTGAAACATTCTTTCATGCTGTTCAGGTTATTTTTCCTATTTTATTATCTTGGCAAATCTGTTTTTTGGTTTGTTCATGTTTCCAAGCACACGTGGCTCATACCTCATCGATGTACTCTTTGGGAAGAGGTGCACCAGCTGACACCTGAAAAAACACAAAAAGACAAGAGATAATTACAAAACTGAGCATGCAACAACATTCAGCAATATGCCACCAGAACAGATGTTTTCTTGATTTGATTTTGCTATTATTTAGGGGCACTTTAACCATTTATTTGAAGGTTTTTTCCAAATCTAAACATAAGACTAGCTTGGATGATCATGTATGCTGAACGTGTTTCTGTGTTGCTCTGAAATCTATGAGTAAACACAGCAGGAAACCTGGCTTAAAAACCTTAAAGAGTTGCTGTTGGTTGAAATGTCTAAAAGGCTGCAAGCAGCTTCTATATGAGAAGACTTCATTTATTCGTGTTTATTGAGTTACATCTTCTCAACAAGCCTGTTATTGTTGTGTGATTGGAAACATATACATGACTGCACCACAAAACAATTTAGGTTATTGGAGAATTTAGGCCACTGATTATTAAATTGCTTCTAAATAAAACCTACTTGCACAAGTCACAACACTTCAGAAAAGTTTGCCGCAACATGACAGAAACAAAAGAAAAACAACTCCTGAAACCTACATTTGGGCCACCGCCGTGCATCTTCAGCGCTCGAACAGTTGCAACCAGCACCACCACGTCGGGCCTCAAACCTGAAGCTCGACATTTGATGTTGAAGAACTTCTCCATCCCGATGTCTGCTCCAAAACCCGCTTCAGTCACTGACAGAAGACATACATAAGGCTTTTACATGTGGCACAAAGATGAGTGAAAAGCACGCAAACATGTATACAGATAAGCGAACAGGTAAATAAAGAACGTTTCCACAGAACGGCTGACCCGATAATGACCCAATCATCTGTTTAAACTCCTCATTTGTCTCTTCTGTGTTGTGTTTTAAATACCAAGTTCAACCAAAGCTGAGTAAAGATGTGCATAGACCCATGATCAGACTTCATGAAGAGTGATGGGAGTAAGAGGTGGCAGCTTTCTGTCTGAGCAGCAGTATTGTACTGAGTAATGGGTCCAATGTAAGAGCTCTCATAAAGACAGAGGGTCTCAGAGTTGGGCAGCCCTTCACAAGGGCCTCTTGAACAGAAACCAAACAAAGCGAGCAGTCCACCTGGAATGCTGGCTTTGTTAAGATGCGGTTTCCTCTTACTTGTCGTTTGTGAGTGTGTACTGGGACTGTTTGCCTTTTTACTCAAATCAATCTTACTTTAAACATTCCAGCGTTGGCCTACCATTACGTGCTTGACATCTGACATGTTTCGTGATGTTTTAACAGCTTAAAATGCATTTGCTCTGAGCAGATGGTTAAGCCTTGCAGGAATGCAGCCACTTCAGCCGAGAAAAGCAAAATATTACCCATTATGTCACTGAAAAGGTCAGCTAAAGTCTGAAAGAGCAACATAATCTTTTGTATTAGTAGCAAATTAATCTAAATAGTCACTCTCACTGGCTGGACTTTACAAATCACTGAAAAATGAGCAGCTAAATTGATTGTGCTGCAGGGAATTGCTGTACTTGTAATGTTAGGTTAGATGCAGCTATCCGAGCTGAGAAATTTGCTTTCAAATTAAAAGCTGAAATGAATAAAAGTTTCAGACTATACGGTATTTATTTGCCAGTATTTGTTACAAATGATGTCCAGTTTGAAGCTTTCTGAACTCCATTACAGAAAACAAATAAAGCTCCTTGTACTGTAGAGGAATATGCCAACGACACATTGTGTTAAAACCTTATAGTAAGACTGGTAAGAGCCGAACTCTTCATGGTTTAAAATATAAACGTACATAATGTTGTTAGTTTGGACAATTCAAATCCAGAGCATGTGACCTGTGCTGCAAAATGAGTCGGAACGAGCTCAGGCTGCAGTGCAATTTAAGTGAAAAGAGCCATAATTAAGATTTGTATAAAAATGAGTCCATAAAAACACCATATAGTGATCCTAGTAACTAAAACAGCATATAATGTTCCTGAACAGACTGCTGCCAGACTAGTGTTAATACAACTTGAGCTTAAAATATTAAACTCGTCTTTACAGTGAAAATTAAATACTAAGATACTGTGCTATTATTTGGATTTTTAACGAGAAAAAAAAAAAAAAAAGAGAACAAAACCAAACAGTGACAACAGTCAGTGTGTAACAGCTGCAACTTCAACAGATTTTCCACTGAAGCTTTAAACGGAGCATGAGAGTGACCCCAGAGGACGCAGTAAGGAAATACTTGTAAGTTTCCTGTTCTGTGTGACAACCCTGAACTGTACAAGAGGGGAGAAGAGGGTCAGTGATGATATGAGAGAGGGGGGGACGCTGGAAAGTGTTGGTGACAGTCAAAGCTCAAATCGCCGCTATCAAAACACCAACACCAACGTGAAAACATGAGCAACGTTGACAAGAACATTTATTTTCTGTTCATGTTTTTCACAATTCTTTATAGGAAACTTGTTACTCTGAATTCAATTTGTTTGGAGACCCCACGACGGAAAGTGATTCTTTTATTATTTTTAGGTGATTTTGAGTGAGTTTGTCTGATCAACAGTCAAGCTTAAGAACAAAACTACAACATATAAGAACTGTCAATGATTTCCTTAAACTTAGAATGAATAAATAAATAATTAAATGGCTGGAGATTTAGTATCACTGTCTAAATGTCTAATAAATCCACTTCTGTTTGTACTTCCACCTTTAAATCGATGCTTTAATGCAACAGGAGAGGTAAATTTCTTTAACTAATCTTTAACCAATCAGAAAGTGTTCTTTTACGCCCAAAGTTAAAGATTTTTGATAGCTTTTAGAGAGGCATTTCTGACAATATGTAAGAGGCCGGGGTTATCTGTGGTTAGTATTCCAGACAACTAATGACACAGGGAATCAAACACATCTGGTTTGTGGAATTCCCAGCTTTCCCCCATCAAACCCCCCTCTTTAAAAAAAAGGGAAAAAGAGCTGCATTTCTTTACGTTCAGCCCAGATTCCAAAGTGTACCGCAGCAACTTGAAGCACGACGAAGCGCGACCATAAGTAACATCGTTATTAATCCCACAGCCCCCTGAGGTCACGCAGGGTTCGTGTCCTTCCTTCACTTCCTGCGGGACTTTTAAGGACAATTAAACAGAACTGAGAACGCATTATCCACAAAACAACTGCAATCAACCAATCCATCACAATGACATCTGATTTTTCTTATTAAATATGGGCGTTACACACAGCTTTGGGGTCACTTTGGTTGTTTTTGTAAGCAAGAATAGTGGATTTTTCTCACCTGTTTTGATCAAATTTTGATAGAATCTGTTTAAAACCCTTTAAAAATTATTTATTAAATGACAATGGTGCTGGAAAGCTTGTAAAATAAAAACAGAAATGTGATTTAAACCAGCAGATATCTTAGAGGATAAGGAGTGCACAAAACAAATCAGACAAAATATTCAATTTGGTCCTTTAACTTTTAGACATTTTGTTTAACTTTGTGTGGCGTACAGAAATAACTAAAGATGTTTTCTGTAGCCGCTGATCAATCCTGAGCTTGAAGGAATGTCAGCTCATTCCTTCCTGCACAGCTGCTTTAACTCTGGGATTTTGGTGAATTTCTCAACATGAATTCCTCACTTCACTTTTATTGTAGCACGATTTTATTATAAACATTGCAAAACACTCACTATGTTCCTCTTTTTTATGCTTTGGAATAATATTGTGAGTGATTTGGGTTGTCGTTTTTCTTGCTGCCTGACCTACTTCACACTGAGGTTCGAATGTGGAAATTTTGCATTAGAATTTGTTTTATTTCTAAAAACAAAAAGGTGAAATTAAAACAAGTCCAAACTACGATACGTTTCTCCTTTTTCTCTGTTTAACAGATGGAGAAAATTTATGTTGTTCCGCAGATGAACTGGTGACCTGTTCAGGATGTATCCCGCTGGAGATAAACACCAAAAAAAAAACAGAATGGATGATATGAAAAACTGTTTGTTTGTTTTTTAATTCTCCAAACCTGCTTTTCATTTAGGCAGAAAAGTTTTATTTTTATCTGTCCACATTTTTCCTCCCTGCGGCCTTCTGTTGTCCGTGTGACCTTTACACGACCGCAGATGAACAGAAAGGTTATTTTTAAAAAGTAGTTTCCTCCTTGCCTGGAAAACCTGTGAAGTTTTCTCTTGATGGTTTGTTCAGAAACAGTCAACGTGAAAGAACTGTGGAGACAAACAATGGGTCTGAATTTCCTCTGTTTCCGTGCCATCAGTCGATTAACGGGGTCCAAAGTCTTTAGTGTTGTTATTAGCTATGTTTTAAACATTTATTTTGTGTACGTATTTTAATTTTTCTACCATCATCTGCTGTGAAAGTTAGATTTGAACTGTTTTTTTTCACCTGTCAGTACACCGACTGTAATGCTGTACTGTAATGTACTTTAATATTTTACAGACAATGATGCTCTTTGCAACAGAGAAATAGGTTTTGATTCTTGGGACAAATACATTAAAATATCTGCCCAATACTTCAACAAAAGAATTCTGTTAAACTTTATTCTGCTAAACTGTGTTGAGCACACAAGCCTTCTAAGAAAATGTAGATTATTATCAATAATAACTGTCTTACAGTCTGCCAAATCATCTGACTGCTGTTTTCCTTACTGTATTAGATTACACAAAAAGAGACTTTTTGTGGCAGATTTTATGTTCAAAAATGCTTTTTATCCTCTCTGAACCTTTGTTTGTCTTTTCCGTTTTTCTGCTAAAAGAAAGTAAAAGCAAGTTTGATTGTCCTGAGAGGAAAGAGCGGAGTAAGGCAGGTCGGTAGTGTGAGGAAACACGAATCCAAGCTGCCCTGTGAGAAAAAAAAAAAAAAAAGAGGGAGGTCGAGTTCCTGGCATATCTGAGGGTCAGGTAACAAACACATGGACAAGGGAGGGAGGAAGACAGACAGATGGAGAACGGCTGGGGTGGGGAGAAGAAGGCTTAGCTAAAGGCTGTGAAACATAACTCCCCACCCACGCTTGACTCGTCTCATAGATGATATCTTGTATGTACAGCCTTTCTCAAGTGAACGTTTTTTTTATGCTGAAAACATTCATCAAACTCACGTATTTACAAGCTGCGTTCGCATCAAACAGACCCAGAAAACCGACAGACTGACACATTCCAAACATAGCTCCTCTGTCAAAATAAATGAAGGGAGAACGAGAGCAGCGGGACAGATAGAGGAAGATAAAAAGTTAAGTATGCTTTGACGTTGAAGGGATTAGTATGGTTTACTCTAAAGCATTCCACGGCCTCTTAAGGTTATTAACTTGCTTCCTTCCTCTCTTCGTTTTTTTCTCTCTCTCTTCCACACAATCTTTTGATCAGTTTCTTAGAAAGTTGCGCAGGAGCAGCAGCCTATTACAGTAGCCCACCAGAGCCAGGACAAGAAGTACAGTGAATGTAAGACAGAGGTTGTAACATCTGGAGAGGAGGTGAAAGGTCACCACTAAGGTAAGCTGTGAGATCTAATTTAATCTAGAAGTTTTAAAAAGAAACTCGGCTCAACGGCGAAGATCTTGTTTTGTGTCATCCCTGAAGGTTTTGCGGTCGTGTCGAATCTTACCCACAAAGCCGTCCCGTCCAACCAGCTTCAAAGCCAACTTGTCTGCCAGCACTGAAGAGTTGCCATGGGCGATGTTGGCAAAAGGCCCGGCATGGACAAACACCGGAGTACCCTACAACAGTTACAGACACACACACAAGCAAAATCAACAACTTTCTGCCATGTTTCAAGACAAATATTCAGCTTTGTGTGTACTTTGGCTGGTAGTGTGTTTGTTCAAACAGTAGGCATATGTTAGGAGGTACTTGACTGACATTTCAACCTGAATTTGAGCCTGTTTACATTCTCCACTGATGCAGAACGCTCCCTAAAGGCTGCAGATAAACACAGAGTAAAGGACCTCAAGTGCCGGGTTCTCCATCAGCCAAGAAGAAAAAAAAAAAGAAAAGAAAAGCGTTTTTATGTACAACATGACTTGCCTCATAGAAACAACAAACAAAAGCTTTTCTCAGTTCATAAAAGCAGAGCTGTGGGACAAAACGCAGTAAAACTGATAACTTACTGATCACTTCTTTGGATACATTTTTTTTATTTCCATTTAATAGTACTAAGCTACTGCAATCCTGATTTCACATAGTTTATCCAATTTTCTTTTATGTTTTTGTTCTTTTCTGGACTAAAATATTTTAGTAATGGACAAAAGACACAAGGGGAAAAACAATAACAGTACTTTTGTTGTTAAAAAAAAGGACTACTGCATTCTTTGGGCTCACATTAAAAAAGCCAAAGAGATCCTTTAAAACCTTGAAATAACTCACATCTATCTGGGAGCTTAAAGCCTGCTTTCACAGGAAAATCCATAAAAGAAAACAATTGCTAATAACAAATGGTCAAATCTTCAAGATCAAAGTACAAAAGCAATCATTTCCGACTCTTAAAGAGAAAACTACTTGGTTTGAAGAAATACTGGGAGCCAGCTGACCTGTTGTTAAACTGGATAAGAATTCCTTCAGAGAGCGGAAAAAGGAAGGATGGGACGGCCTAATATGATTTTCTGAGCCTTTGTTTGCATACCTCTCTGTCATCCTGCATAAACAGCCTCCTCTCAGAGGAGTGAATCAACTGGAAAAAAACAAACAAACTGCCACTTGTCTCTTTATCTGAGCAAACCTGAGGTGTGAATCACAGAATTACAGGAGAATTAAAGGCCCGGCACTCCTTGAAGGAATGCATATCGCCCACTGCCTTTCATGCCAGGGATTTAAACTAAGATAAGATCACCTTATGTTGTGGGTTGTAGCCATTTTGATCAAACCTTGTGAATGACATAATGAGCAATCTCACGCAATAATGGAATATCCCGTGATGTATAAGCACTCAGAGTACATGTTGAGGCTGACTCTAAGCTACAACCATACCACATTGTAGCACATCTGTAAAATTGACTGAGTAATAAGCATTTTTATGTTGGTATTGTCAGTTAGCAATGGTGGTCATCTTGATCTGAATTGACTCCACAAGTTAATCACTTGTTGAACATCTAGTTGTTGCTTTCTGTGAGTTTTTTGACACAATTTGGTAACAGACAGACACAAACACACAGACTTGAGCAAAAACATAATCTGCTTTTGCATTTTGGCAGTGGGCGATAATAAGGGGAAACTTCAGAAAGTAAATTAAATTAAGAGGCTAAAATGACATAAGAAGAAATATCCTTTTGTACTAACGTTCACCCAATAATGTTTTTTTCCCCTTCATTCAAATGGAAAGTTGAGACACGTCAGCCATTATGCTGACTTCCATCTGTGATTCCAATCCTTGAACTTTAACATCTTGATCATTTTCATACTTTCCACCTCTCCTCATAGGAAACACAATTTAGGAGCTTCATCAGGAGCAACAGAATATGAGAAAAGGAAATAATGAAAAGTTCTGAGTGTTGCATCTCCAATTGTTGAGCAAGAAGATGGTGAAAACTGAGAAGGAGAATGAACAAAAGAAGAATGTGGAGATCTTGTGAAACGATTCACTAAACTAAGGTAATATCCACAGCTTTAATGTGAGAGCACAGGATTTAAAACTGGCAGCTGTTTTTGGTCCCTCTGTCCAGGAAAGACACATTTAGCTGTTTTGTGAAACCCCGTGGAGAAAGGATGTTTGAAAAGTTCACAGAATGACCGGGGGTCTGCTGAACTGACACGTACACAGGTAGCAGACTAAAAAAACAATCCTCTTTCTTCTTCTGTTGAGTTTCCATGAAATCCCTGTTCCATCTGAAACAGCTGAAGAGACTAAATGGCTTTCAGATGCCAGCTTTATTCTCACGAGCGCATCTGTATTCGCCACCATCACAAGTCAAGAGGGCACAAAGGGCAGAGGCGGTCAAGTCTGACGGAAAATTCTCATGAAACTTAGAGGTCCGATTGGTCTCAATACCAGCTCCCTGACCAAAATCACAGGAAACCCACAGAGGAAACTGCTTCAAACAACAGAACTGCACCACTTCCTCCAAAAAAAAAGAAGAAACAACATAAAGTAACCAAATCTTTACTGCATACAAAACCCCAACCCGCCCCAGAATACACAGAACATGCGAGAGCCCGTGTTTATTTTCTCCACCCAGTCGACATAATCAAGTTTTCTGTTCAAAACCAATGAGGAACAAACAAACGCTAAACAGCAATAAGATAACAAAACAGAAACACAAAGTTAGAGGATGCAGGACTTCTAACAATTCAGCCACTGTAAACTACAATTATTTAAATCAAGTCAAACTGAGTAAAAACACACAAATAGGTTTGTGCAGAAAGTTTTAGGCCTGCAGTGCACTCTTTCAGTCTCCATATGATAATAAAATTAAAGATTAATATAACTGCTACATTGACAATAGCAAATATATGGTAAAAGTCAGAGCACTTAAAGAAAATTGATCATGTATATTGGCTTTACGGTCTGAGAGCTCCATAATGCTCACTGTAAAGTGTTTGTCTGTCAATAAAATAAACAGCAGGGAGACGAAAAGATCAATATGTCAACCTTTCTTAAAAGCTCTCTGAAGATTTCTTTTTACCCAGAAACAGATTTTATCCATGTATTGTATAATGTATTTAGAGAGATTGTCAATTAGACAATTATTAACCATCTAAGTGAGGATGTGTTTGTGTCTCACCTCGAGGGTCTGCATCAGTGTGGGTTTGATGGCATCTTTCATCAACACAACCAGAGCTCCACTCACACCCTGTCAGAAAAAAGGAAAGTGAGGACACTTTTTGTTAACAGGGTCACACTACCAGAAGTCAGAAAATACATTAATCCTTGAATGCGTCTATAAATGATGAAATACCTGTCTGTTATAGAGAATAAATGGCATTTAAATCTGTTGAAAGCTTCAGTTTTAATGTCAAGATTTTATCTCAAAGTGTGCCAAGGCATCAGTGCGGAGACATTACCATTTATTCAGGCACTATATCCTCACTGTTTGGTCTTACATCCTATCAAATCTCATTTAACTCGATTTGCACCTCTGAAACGGCACAGCTGTGTTTGGGGGAAAAACGGAGCCAGTTGGCCCTACAGAGTGAGAATCGCTCTGCTTGACATCTTACGAGTTCCACCTTCATTTCAAATGATGTTTTGGGTGGACGAGCCCGGGAAAAGCAGGAGGCAGGCTATAAACTGCAGAGAGGAAGTGTTTCTTCAAACAAACTGAGGACTTTTTGTGAAACACTTTTTTAAAAAATCTGTAAGGTCGAATTATGAAATCGATGTACTGTTGTTGCATAAACAGCAATCAAGTAAAAAAAAAAAGAGGAAGATCTGAAAGTACAATCAGCCAGCCGAACCATTTATATCGTGATCCCAATCATGACGTTTAAAGCTTAGTAAACATCGTTAGCTTATCTTCAAAAATCACTGACGAGTTCTGCCTGTATGTAATCTTCTGAGCAGTTGTTTGGTGTTGGAGACAACATGCAGATGTGTTGTCACAATAAAATAATTTATTGTTTTGTTTCTGGAGTTCCAGTTGAGCTTTCTGAGTTCCCATGTTTTTGTTGTTTTTGTTGACATTGTTGCGTCGAGTCGATTCATAAATACTACTGAGAGTACTTTAATTACAAACTTGTTTTTCCAGCAAGTCATATTGTTCTGTTAAAAATTGTCAACCCCCTTGAAAGTCTGCAGTTTTGGGAACAGGAAGAGACTGACGATTTTTAAAACTATAAATAATAACTACAACTAAACGCAGCCGATGAGCACCAACTGGGAATTTAGCTTCAATTTAAGCTGAAAACCAGACGAAGGTGTAAGATCTTTTTCAGTCAGCTCACAGAAACATTTTAATAATAAAAAAATTTGTAATAATAGTACAACAGGACTGTGACTGACTTTACATTTTGTGAAAATGCTACAAGTATGTAGTAATAAAAGTAAAACTTCTGGTTGCAATTTATCTCCAAATCTTTAATTTTCTTACAGCAAACCATGGTAAAATATGTTCTAAAAACAATTCAATTCCTACTTATTTTGAATGCTGTTTCACAGCTCAATAGAACTGTTTCTAAACCACTTGTTTAACTTAAAAATGTCTAAAAAATACACAGCATTTGCTTGAAAACGCTAAGATGTGGTTGTAATTTAAATGGGAGGCTGCTGGGCTTTTTGAAGAACATGGCTTTACTCGTACTCACCAGGTCCTCCGCTGTGACGGGTTCTCCGGAGCGGCTGGTGCCCACCACCATGCGAGCCAGTCTGCTCTTCATGTCCTGCAGGCTGTCTGACAGAGCCAGGATGGCCATGATCTCACTGGCCACAGCAATGTCGAAGCCAGTCTAAGAGATAATAATAGCAACCATAATGTGAAATTAATAACAACATGTTTGCTTTTTTACAGTAACGTCAGTTTATTGAATAAAATGTATTTCGAGACCACAGAGCCACAAACACCACACTGTGGAAGCCAACAGGTACCTGGATAATCACAGCGGCAAGAAAATATGGCTTTTAAATATAGACTAATTTTAGAGAGATTATCTAATATGAAAAATCTAACGATGAACATGATGTGACCTTTTTTATTGATTTACGTCAAACTAACCTGATTTAAAAAACAGGACAACTCAAGTGAATGAGGGCCAATTAAACGTGCAGGGAACAGCAAGGAAAACTAAAGAAGCCTCTTTTCTCATCTCATACACACACATACATGCAGAAAAGAGGAAAAACATAACACACATTAAAACACACACATAAAACACATTAATCCACCAAGGAATTTTAAGATTTCTATTCCCACTCCCAGTCATAACACCCTGAGGGGCTATAGGGTATCCAACACAGGAGGAAGGCACAGGGCAGAGGAATCAAAGTGAAACAGGCAGTAAATATAAGCATATGCTGAGGCAGCTCAGAGGCTAGCCCAGGTGTGTGTGTGTGTGTGTGTGTGTGTGTGGGTCATTTCCCTTTCTTATTTAAACATTTGCTTTCACTTAAAGCTGCTTGCTTCCCATTGACCTGAACTGTTTACTCACTGAATTTCATTTCGCTGTCATTACTGCAGATCTGTGGTTAAAATATCTCTGTGCAGAGTCACGGCCAGAGGAAGGTGTTTTTGTGTGAATGAGAACACATTCGGTTAAAATTACACCTTACCAAACAATGAAAGAATGTTACGAACCAACAGGTCGTTTATGATCTTTTTGAAGGTAAAAGCTATGAGGCATATCAGAATAAACAGATGGCTTAATCCTCAGTTTTGGACAATTAGATTCCAGTTAAAGATATTTTATAGGATTGTTATTATAAAAAGAAACCACATCAAGACAAAATTGGTATGAAGTCAAGATCGAAGGCATAAATGAAGCATACCTCTCTGATTTGTCCTTTTTCGGTGCTTGCCTGTCCGACTGTGATTTTCCTCAAGAAACGGTCATTTGTGTCAACAACTGAAAAAGAAGAGGACACTTTATTTTACTGCAAAAGTTGTTAGAAATTTAAATTAGTCCAACAAAAACGGTGGTTTGACTTGTCATCTGACTGGCAAATAATCCATAACTGCATGTAATTTGTGTAGCAACAAATAAAACCAGCCCAACAGACAATTCCCATGAGGGACTGACTTTAGGTTTCTTCACTCAGATAAATCTTCAATATTGAAGCTGAACACTGGTTCTCTGTGGCTCCACTGTTGTTACAAACAGCTGGGAACATGTTAGTCAAACAATTTCTACGGGGTCATACAGTAGAGCGGTGGAAAAACATGTTTCACAAGTACCAAGACTTATCCAAATAGGTAAATCTGCTTTTAATCTGGAGGGTTTGTATGTTGAAAATGGCCCTTGGAGCCCCTGAGGTGAATACCACAGCAGTCACTGCAGACCATGGTTTGTCTCATTGACAGCTTTAAATCAACATGGCTGCCACGGCTGTAACATTCAAGCAACCTCCCACAGTTAGAGGCTTTATATTAAATGAAAGCCTAAAGTGTCATCAGTCATAAACTACTTATGTAACGTACATTGTTTGAAAATTTTACGCTACATTATGGAGGAATGGAACAAAAGGTCATGGGCTTTAAAGAGCCTTAAAAGTTTGTCAAAATATCTTTGATGTTAATTTGACATTTATATTGCCTTTGACCGAGTCTCGGGTCGAGACGGGCCGTCTTAACTCTACTGTCTGAGATGATGAGTGATGTCCACTTGTGTCTGCCTGCTGTGCTGGGAGTTGTCTCAACATTCAGGGCTTTACGTTCAAAGGTCTCGCCACTTTCCTGTGCCAAGTCCCGTGGATTTATTCTCCTTGTGAGTCAAGAGAAAAGCTGTTCTTAGTGGCATTTGACTAACATGTCTGATGCATTTTGATTTTAATTATCTGATTTGTTTTTTTTTGTTTCAAAATGGGTATGAAGTGACTTTTTGAAAGTCATAAAAGTGTAGGTTTCATCATCTAAACACCTCTGCAGCAGGCTAAATGTGGTCATGCTTGGTTAGTTCACAAATATGCTCTTGCTACTGCCACTTATAAAGTTCCAACTAGAAAAGAAAAAACACTAAGTGAATTTATAAACTTGTAGAGATACCTCTCTGCCAGGTGATCTTGCAAGGATCAAGATCCAGTCGTACAAAGGTGCTGACTTCTTGTGGTGTGAGAGATGCCGGATCTGATTTATTGATACCAAGACGCTGGAATGGGAAAAAAAATACAGACTGCAGGATTCTTTTAAAGTATTGAAAAAGAACTGATATTTCTGTGTCCGCTCTTTGGCTCCTGCTGCTACAGATCACACAGAGATTTATGACATGTCGAGAGACCATTTGACTTCTATAATGTTTTATTTTTACATTCAGAAGTTCAGCTGATGTACTTATTGCTGTGTACACACCAGCTGGAAAATATCTCCAGAGAACGTAAAATAAATCCAGAACAAATGACTACAAGATGACAATCTTACAGGTTCAAATGTTCAGTGGGAGTGTTCTGCTAAAAAAGCCTCTCTCTCATTCTTTCCATTAAGAACATTATATATTTTGTGCTTTTAACATCTTATCCAAAAGACTTGGATAAACACGAGCTGACTACACCCTCTCATATTCCCATTTTTGTAGAATTTGTCAAATATAATATCTGTTTAGGCCGTACATCAGATATAAACAAACATCTGAGTATGAGCTTATTGTAGAGAAATAAAGTTAAATTTTAAGATGGACTGAGGCCCCCTAGTGGAAGTGTTATTATTTTTTTATTTATTTGTATTAAGTGTGCCTACATGTGATCTTGGCTCTGCAGTGTTTGGACTTACATTTAGCCTGGAGATCTGGATGGGAGAGAATTTTCTGACTCCGTTCACTGTAGGAACCAGTCTACTGAACAGAGCCTTCGCAGAATAAGAGAAAACAAGAATTTTGTCATTTACATGCAAATATTTTACACTTAATGGGAGGTTAATGCCACACCTGTAAACTTTACTTTTTTCTGAAGTTCTGAAATCTCAGAAGCAAATCACCAAAACAACGCACACATGTCAAAACAGCCATTTAGATTTTTGTTTTTTAACTGAATCGTCAGGAGTGGGGTTTTTGTAAAACTCTGCAGTCACCTTGTCTGATTGTGTTGCCTCATGAAGCATCCTGGCGTCGATGGCTGCAGCCACCAGGTTGTTGGCTGCTGTGATGGCATGAATGTCACCAGTCAGGTGCAGATTAAACTGTAGGGAATACAGATAAAAAAGAAGGGTAAAAACTGAGGAAAGACGGAACAGAACTGTAGAGGATTACACAACAAATAGTCTACTTTTAGTCCTACTACTACTACAGCAGGATATAAAACATCTAAAAAAGGAGAATAAAAAGCTGCAATAAATATGTTTGGTGATTTGTGTCACATTGGTTTATTGAAACAATATTCCCACGGCTTGTATTTTGTTCCAACAGGTTGTAGAAAAATGATGGACTTCATGTCTGGAGCTTTGTAACGCATCTCCCTCCCTCTTCTTTTCTTTATGGATAGTGTCTGGAGTCGTGAATTAAAGGGGTTGGGAATGTGTGCATGTTCTTTTGCTGTGAGTATCTGCATGTCTCAGGTCTTTGAAGCCTGCCCAAGTTCAACTAGGGAACTCCGTGAAGCTGTCTGCATGTCCTACCTCCTCCATGGGTATGACCTGGGCATAGCCCCCTCCTGCAGCTCCCCCTGGGCACAAAGGAGAGGTAAAACAGTCAGAGAAGGACAACAGGACAAGGACTTACAAAGGAGCAGTGCTGAGCGTTGGACTCTAAATGAACTACTCCACCCAAGAGAAAAATTTATAAAAGTATGAAACATTATCCTCACGCTGAGAATGTTTTTCACTTTGTTACTTTAAACTTTCCTCAGCTAATGATATGAAAGGAAACATTGTATTATTATTTTTTTTTATATAAAACAGTTTTTCAATTGCTCATTGTTTTTGGAAAAAATAAATTACACTTGGAAAAGCCATTTTGAGTTTTAAAAAAAGGCAGGGAGATAAAGACATACCTTTTCTAGAGATCATACAAAGCTAAACAATTAGAAGGAGACTTGTATTTTCTGCTGACCTTTGACCCCAAAGGTGGGTCCTTGTGAAGGCTGTCTGAGACAGGCGAAGGAGTTGAGCTTAAGGTGGGCAGACATGGCCTGGACCAGACCGATGGTCACCGTGCTTTTACCCTCACCCAGCGGAGTCGGAGTTATACTACAGACACAAACAAGAGACCCTTTTAGAGCTTCACATTTTTGAGTTTTTAAAAAATATGCATTTGGTCTGTGTCTCATACTGATAGTTTACAGTATATGTACAGCAAATTATTGATTAAAACTAGAGCTGCAGAATATAAAAGAAACAACTTGTGATTGTTTAATATTGTGATGACCACAATGATTGCAACAAATCTCCATTTTCCTCACTCCTCACTTTTTCTTCTGTCATCACTTTTACTTAAACTAAGTCTGGGCATCAAGGCCTGTGAGAGTCCATATACTAGCATGAAGAACAGGAATGCATGATAATTAAAATATAATGGTCTATAAGGTAAAAAAAAGTGATTTTTATTGCAGTCTATCAAGCCAATTCAATTAAAAGACAAAGAGGAGATATATGGATGCAGTTAGAGAGGACATGGAGGTTAGTTGGAGTGAGGACAGAGGACACAGAAGACAGATATATGGAGGAGGATGACTTGCTGTGGTGAACCGTGAAATGGGAACAGCCTAAAGAAAAAGAAGATCAAGCCATTCGAATATTGATATTGCTCTCACTGAGGTTGCAATGACAATAAATTTGTGATACATTATGCAGCCCTAATTACATGTAATTTAACAGAGTTGTGTTTATGAGACAAACTGGCATGTGTCACACTCACCCGGCAACCAGGACATATTTGCCATCGGGCTGCGAGTGGAGGCGACCTAAAACGGACAGCTGGACTTTAGCTTTGTTCCTGCCATAAGCTTCAAGCTCCTCCGGCAGCAAACCAATTTCCTCAGCAAGCTGATCCACAGGTTTGGGAGTCTGAGCTCTGGATATCTGTATGTCGCTGACACAGCAGACAAAAACACGACCAATGTCTTAACAACACATGCACATAAAATTTGACTGAGCTTATCAAGGTAAATGTAGGTAAATGTGTATATATACCTCGGCACAGGGGTCAGTGGTTGTAGTTTAAGGTTACGGAGACGCCAGGGTCTGTACTGCTGCTTCTGGAGCCATCGACTGCAGCTATGTACCACATTCTAATAGATAAAAAAACAAACCACAAGATCATTGACTATCAAAGAACAAGAGATAAAAAAGGTGGTCAAACAAAAACAGAGACCTACCTGTGATCTGTAAGCAGCTGTGAGGTAACCGAACCCAGATCTTGAGGACAAACCAACATCATCATCATCTAAAGAGAAAAATACACAGAGTAAGAATTTCCTTGTACAAACATGCAAACACAGTAAGTACAAAGACTCCACAGAAAATGAGCGTATAAAAACAACAGATGCATGTCATTGTATAACTTTTAAGCAAACTCATTTAATGCTTCAATAACAAGCAGCAACCCAAATTGAAGACTTTTTGAGCAGTTTCTAAACAACCACAAGATTTAAAATTTAACTAATGTGTGACCAACGTAAAAAAAATATTTTATTTTTAGCTCAGTTCTCATCAGATGCAACATTTTAGCTGTACCTGGCTCCAGGATGGACTCGCAGCGAATTATAACGGCGTCTGGTCGAGCCCAGGTGGGTGGAACATCCATGTTTCCTGCACCTAACAGAACCACTGCATCCGACTGCATTACCTGATGGAAAAACAAGCAAATAAAGCAGAATATATATAAAGTTTGTCTTGTATGTGTAGCATACACAACAGACAAGTCAGTTAAATCTAAAACACCTAATCATAAGAATAGCTTTCAATCAATGAAACTATTTGCTCCAGCTTTATTAGAAGTGAAAATGTTTTATGGCATTTTACTTCAACAAGCAAACACTGACACCTTGTGGTCCCTCACTAACACTGCAAACACTGACTGAACTGAAACGCAACAGATGGTTAGGTTCGTACAGATCATAAAGATAAAAACAAGGAGAGGCTGAAACATTAAACAAACACCTTTCGTGTGAAGAAAAAAAAAGATGTAATGCAAGCGAACAAACCTGCTTCTGCAGACTCTTGGAGTTCCAGCGACTCGTATCGACCGCCATCCCACTTCTTTCAATCAGGCATTGTAGGGTCAACCTGAGGGATCCTTCTACTCCAACCAGCAACACTGACTTGTCTTTCAATAGAGCATCTGTAGAAATAATTAAAACAATCAACAACTGACAAACCAAACATTTATTGTAAGTCTGTCTTTTTTTGCAATTTCACTTACCTACAGCTATCAAAAATGTAGGTAATTATAATAAATAAATAGTTAGATAACATTCTTTAATAATAGGCTGTGTAAAAGTAAACTTTGGTTTGTAGTTTTAGCTATATTTAGCTTCATAGAGTCAAAATATTACCAAATCCTTTGTAAATCTGTTATTTGTGTAGAAACACGAAAGGCAACTGTAACTCTACAAAGAACAATTTACACATGAATTTATTTCACAATAAATAAATAAATAAGCACAAGCGTCTTAGCTAATCTGTGTAAACAATAACAAACTCAATCTTGGCAATCAATTTTTGACCTCATGCTTCAGTTACATAACATGTTCACAACAAATAAAACAGAAAATGTGCATTCTTCAGAAAAAAATGTTTGATTTGCAATTTTTTAAGAAAAAAATTGAATCAGTGACCATAAATAATGATTACAGAGCAGATCTTAGCTCCACAGTAATACTGCAGTCAGTACACCTAGTTTAAGAACAACTGTGTCGGCAGATAGCAATATCTTTAAAAACATCCAGAGGTGAAGGTTTGCTCAATGTTGTTTATGTTTTTCAGAGTCCAGCCTCAGTATCAGTATTCAGAGGAAGTCTGTTTGTATCATAAGACCTTATCACTGCATCCTCTCAGGTTTAACTGACGTCTTTGCTGTTAAGCCTGAGTGAGTTAATCCATCAAGGGTCGAAGTAGGTTTATAATAGTACAAATGGCTGCTCTTCCTGTCTGAATACAGCAGAATAGAGAAATAAAGCCAGGCCTCTAATTTGTTAATTTGAAGGTGAATACTGTGAAACAACACGTTATATGTAACTATTTTCACAATAAAATTGTTGGAAAATCCCAAAGGAAAGTCTGCAAACATGCAGAAAAGCATAAAATTGTTAATACGATTCTCTTGTGCGCTTCAAATTTTTACATTTGAAGCTCCTTCAGCCTTCATGTACTTCACAAAAAAAAAGTGTTTAAAAATAATCTACAAATGTGCTGCATATCAGTGCTGTTTTTCTTAGCAGAAACTTACCGTGTTTCCCCAGCAGATCTAAAACAGCACCAACTACAGGAGGCACAAAGCTTTTACTCAGGTCTCCTCGCACCAAACAGCCCAAATTCACATCTGTCAGGCTATGAGACAAAAATATATATCATAAATATTTCAATACTTTGAAATTTGTTGTTGTTTTTTTTACATCTTAAAACATTTTAACATAAGGATTCTTTGGTGCATTAGCAAGATATCAGCATGTTTAGAATTAACCAAGTCTGCTTCTGCAGGATTTTACCCATCGACGTCCTTCTCCGGGCTGAGCGTGTTGAGCACTCGGCTGGTGAGAGAAGCCGGAGGGAGGTGGAGGTAGATCCCGTGCACTTTAGGGTCGCTGTTGAGCTTCAGCAACTCCGCTACAATCTACGACCGTACAGAGAGGGGGAGGAAAAACAGCAAAGAAATGTGTGAAAGTAGAGCAGAAGAGCAGCAAGTTTCCTTTAAGGTGAGGAACATAAATCACCCACTGTCGGCTGAGCTACTCCCAGAAATGCCTTCCTTCTGAAAGGGTCAGAAAGACAGCCCCAGATGACCGAACCTGGTTCTAACTAGTTTAAGATCCATAGCATCGGGCCATGAAACGTCAAAAAATAAGGCTAAACAGCCTTGAATGGTCTTGAAGTTACTTAAAAATCAAATAAGTTGCCGAATACCAAAACCAACATGACCACAGGCTGTATAAAAAAACAAAAGAAGGGCAAATAATGTGAAAACTTTGCTAAAAATATTCTGCTAACAAATCGCTTCAGCCAGTTTTACTTACGTCATCTTCATGGCACTCCTTTGCCAAACAAATTTGAGTGACATTCAGACCAATCTGTGGACAAAAAGATATTTACTGCAAACAACGCTGTGTTCATTTCTGGCAAATTTGAAAAAGATAGAAATAAACTATAATCACACAGCGGAACAGGACAAATACCTTGCCTGCAATTTTCTTATTGATCTCCAAAATGCTGTCATCTTCACCTGACTGAGATAAAAAAAAGCAAAACACAGAAACCTGATGTCAGGAAAATGAGATACTGCAAATGTCAAAGGTCTGTTAAGATAAATTAGGTCAAGTCCAGTAAACAACATTCAGTCATGCAAAGTAAACAGACTTTTTAGTGTGGACAGGTATTACTCTACAGCTTTAAAATGGTTCTGTTGTGCTACGTGTGAAAGAGTGAATCCTACAGTACTTCTGTTAAGCCTTACACTACCTGAAGAATTGCTAACAGAGGCTGGATTTCTGGATTTCTTCTTAGCAGAGTCTCCATCGCTTCTTCAGTACTCTGTACCACCTCCCTGAGAGAGAAAGAGAAGGTAGTTAGCTCCACACATTTAACCACAAAGGTTATCCCAAAGTGTTAGCTGTGAGTGCATGAACTAATCAGCAGATATCAGGTTGCTAATTTTACTTTGTGACCTTTTTTTACATCCAGTGTTGCTGAAATATTTTTTTTCCTGCTGTGATTTTAAGGATACCAATGAAACTTGAGGGAAAAATTTAAGGAAAATGGAAAAATGCAAAAGACTAAGACGACATTTACTGTCTATAGATAATAAAGATCAAATACAAACAGAAATACGCTGAAAACACATAACATACACAGCTGTATAGACTAATCTCCAGACGTTTATGCACATAAATATGCAGAATAATCTTGAGTTGGTTTATATTTCATTTGACCTGTAAAAAATTGTTTTCTACCAGATGCATCTATATATCTGAATCTATAAAGGCTCTGCGTGTTCATCATATCTATACAGGCCATTTCACTAGTTTACATTTTCTGCACCCATGGCAGAGCTTGTTTTCAGCTTATTTTATTTTAATTCTGCTTGTGCTTTTGACTTTGAAAGTGGCTCCCGGTGTGTTTACTTATCCCACAGTGTAGAGTAAGTGTTATTTCTCTTGTGCAAAAAACGAAATACCACAACCTGCTGGGAAAACGAGGAGAAAACCAGAGCAGTAATGCTGACCTATGTGACCAGAAATGTAAACATGGGCTTAAACAAGCCCATCTTTGGCGAAACTACTCGCAAGAGCTAATGTTTTGTAGCTGTTACGCACATAAAACACATAATTTAAAACGTTAAATCACACTATTCCGCCACATAAATGTAATCATAAACGGCGCCAGCCTTTTTTAAACACACCCATGAGGTTACGATTAAACGCGCTTTACTCCGTTTCCTGTTGAATCCGGCGCATTTTTTTGTTTAAGAGTCGCGTGTTTCGGCAACAACAGAGGGAGGTTACATCAGCTGGCTCGAGCCCCTTCTGTTCACACAGTGCGCACGTGCGGAACTGGCTGCTAGCCAAAAGAGCCGGCGAGATTAGCCGGTCGCGCGCGTCGTTTCTCACTCTACAAACCCCGAAACAAATATAAGTAAAACAACTAATCTCTCTACCCCACACACACATACATATATTCGGTCTTACTTGTTGTATTCCGACCAGTTGTCCTGCTGTTTTTCGAAGCTAACCGTTAATGTCGGACTGGCGCCGCTGCTGCTGCTGCTGCTGGGGGCAGCGCCAATCGTCCGTAGGGATAACCAGTTGTCGGTCACCCCAACCGGCGAGCATCTCCGCAACACGCCGCCGAATCTGCTTCCTGGACCGGACGTATACAGTCGAAGACTGCCGCAAGCGCTGCGAATTGTAGCCAACTTCATGGTCAACTTTACTTGTCTTCTACTTGTTGCTCAACAGGCAGTTGGCGAAGTTCCTCCAGGAGAAAAGAAAGTTGAGGTGGTTACGCCGATGGATGTACGCTGTGTTCAGGGGAACTCGGAAATCTTAAAAATCAATATGAACTACCGGAAGATGTTTCAAAACCCAGGCAGAGAAAGGCGCTTTATAATTACGCAAGTTGCAATGGGAGGAAGGAACGTATGGATGTCACGCAGTCAGTGTACAGCCTATCGTACGACAACACTTTGAAATATAATATAATTTTAACCACTACTGCTGGGTTACTTAGTTTACGACAGTGTCTTAAAAAGCACAGAAATCATACGGAACGGAGCTGCTCATAGAAAATCCGAGGAGTCCATGAATGCATCAATACAAGAGGGTATTGCGCCACTGGAATTTAAATAAGCTTTTATTTAATCATTCAATGTCTATCAAAATTAAAACAAACAAACAAAAATAATAGTTTTAAAGGTTCATTTAGGGTTTAAGTTGGAATTTGCTAAATAACCCAAGTCAAGGCATGTTTAAATATCTATATTCTTTATAGAGTTTTATCATAGGTGATAAAATAACCACTTCCGAGCATAAAAAAGCTTATTGGAGTTGAGCCATATGAGAATTAACCTATCTTATCTAAACTTTGATTTTATTTTTATTTTTTTTGCAAGTTAAACTTTGCTTTAGTTCTATCTCAACCAGTCAACTGTCATTATAATGTAAAACAAATACATTTAGAGAGAAATGTTTGTCTTATTTTTTATTTTTTGGAATAAAAGGGGAAAGAGGCACCAAAACAAAAACTTGTGTTTTGCCAAGTACATTATTTCTTCTCAAAAACATAAACCTATAAGTGGTGAGGTAAACCAAGTGAGGTTGAAACACCTGAAATAACTCATGCATGGATCATGCATGAGTTATGAGTTTTGCTGAGTTTATGAGAATTAGCATCCTCTTTTAGGGTGGGAAATTTGACTGATGAGCAAATCCTCAGTTCAAAGATATTGGCAAGATTTTGTTTTTTCTTTCTAAAACAATTGTTTCTTGTCACCCAGTCTCCTCATTAAATAGTTAATCTCCTTCTCATCACTGGTAAAGTTAACTTAGCTTATTTTAAATCTTAGACATTGCCCTACAAACTTGCATCCTGTTTGAAGCTGTATCACGTAAGATTTAGAGAAATGTGTGCGGTAGTCAGCAGCTGAGACAGTGTCTCATCTGGTACATTATGCATCTCGTGTTTTCTGGTTACGCAAGACACAACATGCTAACCAAGATAAAAAAAGATATACGTTTTTGTTATTTTTTAAATCATAACTGACATATTTTGTAACACGAAGGACATTTCAATACAATTTGCTAATTTGAGAAAAAACAAATATATATCTGACCAATTAGATGAGAAATACTGGATTAAAAATGATTTAATTAAAACATTGTGCCTAAATGCCTACTATAAATTTGAAATGCAGTAGCAATTGCATATGCGATAGTCAGTCAGCTTCCTAAAATCATTAATGAGTGTCTCAAATGTACCTTATGCACCTTATATTAACGAGCTAACTGTGGAAAATATAACCTACTTGTAGTTATTATTAACTGATTATAGTTTCATAGATGTACGAAGAAAATCTCAATTCAAAAAATTCTTTTCTTTGTTTTTGTATGGTCATGGCAAAAGCAAAAAGTGCCTGGTCTACCCTAATAAATGTCCAACATGTTTACATTTTTTCCAGTTTTTATAGCTGAGGGTGATTCATTGTGATTTTGTCAAGCTGGGGCGGTAAAAGTTTGTTGTGTGTTTGCATATGCTAGTGTGTTTGCAAGAAGCTGGTTAAACCGCATTAGTCTGTCCTCTCCCTCCTTTCAAGACAGTAAAGTCACCTGGGCGTGGTTGGGAACATTTTTTTTCACCTGCTTGTTTCAGCACAAGCCTAGTTCTTTTACCTTGATGTTGACGAGTATCACAATCATTAACCCCCCCCAATGGCTCAATTTCCCCCGAACAACAGCAGCTCTACGGTCAAAGCTAAAAGACCAGAGAACTGCTCAGCTTCTGTGTACATTCAGTTCAACATGCTGCTCTCTGCACACACCTAGTTTAATGCTGCTGAAGCTACAGGCGTCACCGAGACCAAACCAACCGGACTTCATTCCCCAAGTCTTCATTGTCATACGTGGCGCAGTCAGTCGCACTTACGAAACCCCAGAACAATTCATCCTTTAGCTCCAAAGATAGCAGCCTTATGCATGAGGGGAGTTTTGTTTTTCTGCTCACAGTCTGGAGAGGTCGGCCTCGGAGCTGGAGGATGCTGCTGAAGCGCTGCAACCGCCTGACAACGAGAGACAAGAGATTTTAATATCTGCGGACAAAAACAGGTAACAAGCTTTAATTTTCGTCAGGCAACCCAGGATTAGACTGGTAAAACATTATTACAGTTTGTTACTGAGAAAAAAGGTGATTTAAAGGTGAGGTTCATCATAAGACTTAGTCAACAAAAGCCACCAGGAGACTCACTTTCTTATAGTTTGTAGCTTGGATTTACCTTGAAAGTCACCCCTGGATGTAGCCTGTAAACAATAATCATGAGAGATCCTAAACCCGTTGCAGATAAGTTGAATAAATTCTCTAACAGAGCCAACAACAGTGTTTCTCACTACTTATTTCCAACTTAATAATGAGGAGCTTCTCAGTTAGTTTTTTTTATGTCAAATGTTGCATCCACTTGTTTCTAGTTTTGTCCAGGCCTGTCTTGATCACAGAATTAGATGACGGTGCTGTATTTTATTATCAAGGACAACAATCTCAGGTATGCTGGAGGAGATTAAATGATTAGGTTTTTTTCCTTTTTTTTAATCTGATGGCCTGCTTATGGTAAAAGTCAAAATGAATGCCAGGGGAAAGACGTCAGACTCATCACACGCTGAAAGAACTCGTCTGGTGAGAACTAACCCTTTGGACTATTCTCTGGAGAACCTGTTGAGCTGGTGCTGGGTGCTGGGTAGGTTCGACCCGAAGGAAGAAGGAAAGGACTTTTAAACATCTAGTTGTTTTTTTATTTAAGAGCAGGAATTTTTGTACCTGTTTTTGTTTTTAGGTCTGAATCTTGCCTGTAATCTCGTTTTCTTTAAAAAAAAAAAACAGTTTTAGCATGCGTCATGAAACTAAAATCACGTTTTCTTTGTCTTGACAGATTGACTCATTCGAGTGTTTCATTTCATCAATGTGCTTCGGTGGAACAATAATCAGAAAAAGAGAATCCTCTTGACATCTGTGGTCTTCACTTCTCCGGCTCAAACATGAGGGACAGACTGAGTCACCTGCAGGAAATGTCCATCGACGAACCCGAGTCATTGGAGTATGCCGAGTCCACCATCTCCGACTCCTTCAGTAACGTCGACCTGGAAGAAGAGTTGCCCCATGAGGCGGTCATCTTTGACACCAGCCCTGCTCTCGCCGAGGTCTTTTCTCAATCTCAAGACATCCACCGAGAGGTCCAGCTCATCCGCGTTGAGGTCAAGAGGCTCCGGGAGCAGAACTCCAGAATGCTCCAGGGTACGACCAACATGAACACAATCAAAGAGGACTCTAATGTCATCGGTGCCGGCATAAAGAAGAGGGCCGAAGATGTCCTGGAACGTCTGAAAACCATGGACGGAACGGCCCTCAAGCTGGAAGAAATGCATGGCTCAAACTCCGCCATCACACGCATCGCCCGAACCCAGTACGCTTGCCTTAGTAACGGTTTCCGAGATGCCATGTTTGACTATAACGAGGCTGAGATGAGCCACCGCGAGAACTGCAAAGCCCAGATCATGAGGCAAATGGAGATAGTGGGGCGTGAAGTGACAGATGAAGATCTGGAGGGCATGATTGAGAAGGGCCAGCTGTGCGTCTTCTCGGACAACGTCGTGAGTGAAGGTAAAACGGCCAGATCGGCTCTGTTCCAGATAGAGAAGCGGCACCAGGAGCTGATGGATTTGGAGAATCGCATCAAGGGCATCCACGAGATATTCCTGGACATTGCTCTGCTGGTGGAGGAGCAGGGCCCCATGTTGAACTCCATCCAAACCAACGTTCAAAAAACTGACGCCAGCTTACAAGACGCCCTGGTCAAACTTCGCACAGCCAAACGCCACGACAAGAACAACCCGTTTAAAAAGATGTTCTGCAGCTGCTTCCCATGCTATAACTAAAGAAATGGGTCGAGGGATTCTGCCATTTGTAATGTTATGTCTAAAAGGAAAATAAATTTCTCTGCTCTTACTGTCACAAAGTGTTTATGTGGCCACTGGAGAGTAAAAATGTTTCTTGAGAAATAAAAAGAAGGTTTTAAGTAGAAAGAACAATTGTGTTGAGATTAAGGATTTTTTTTTTGACCCGTTACTGAGGTGGGATGTAGACAGTTTTAATTTATTTTCAAGTTATCATAACTTTTTAAATTTTAGAGGATTTACATGCGTTGACGCTGGGAACGTTGACCCTAAAAAGTGCTTTCTCATGCAATAAATATGAAGTGATTGGATCGATCCCTGACTAAAATCAGTCTTCTTGCACTGATAAAACTGATACTTGAGAAATGCGTACAATTGTTCTTGATTTATTCTGAATGTCTGATGCATTAAACTTCTTATAAATCATGATTTGTTATTAGCAACAAGTATTTTTTCTCTGTAATCTCCTCAGATTTGTTTTGAGGGCGTCAGGAAATAAACATATTCTAAATTAAATGGAGATCTTTTGCAGAGATTGGACTGGTTACGCACCACCTATTGATTGAATGATAGTAGTTGTTTTCATAGTTGTACTCCATTTGTGGTGTTGTAAATATGATATAAAAGTATTAAACTGCAATACAAGCGTATATTTGTCATTGGTTTGATCAAAAACTGCATATAAGTTGATGAGATTTTGAATGTGGTAAAATCTCACCACCAAAAACACCACAAATGTTGCGAATTGTGAGTTTTCTGGCAATAAAAGCTGACGAATGATGATAATCACTTCAGTTTTTTACATTACTGGCACTCCTAATTTATCCTTAACATAAATGACACATAACACACATCTGTACATATTATTAAAGAAGTATATAAGAAAGCTATTTCTTCATCAGTCCAGTGGTTTTTATCGTAAGTCTTCACCTTATTTCCCGCACGCACTTGTTCTAGATGGAATGCTTGACAAGACTCGAGTCACGTGATACGAGATGTGAGCAGAAAAGGAGAGAAAAAGCATCTCTCTTTAAGGAAGTTGTTGTGTTTCAGTGGGGAGGCCGTGGTAGGACGGAGTGGCATACATACACTGCCCAACTAACTTCCTTCATCAGAAAGATAAAGATGCTCTTTCAGGCGCTTCGGACCAAACACGTGAGATAACCTGAGAGGATTTTTTTTTGTCTTTTGTTTTTACTTTTGGACACTGCTTGATTCCATATAGGTAAGACACCTTTATTAGTGAGTTTAATGATTTTGAATTTTTCTGGAAAATTGAAGCCACCTGTAGACAGAGAGGCAACTGATGGAGCTACGTCTATTAACGATTCAACATCTGCGAATAGAGTGCTAACTTTAAAAAAGCGGTTTTATAAACTTTAAGCAAAAAATGGAATTAAGAAATTACCTATGAGCGTTGAGACTAAGAACATATGACAACAAAACTCAGTTTTGCTTCACATAAAATTGACAAAATCTACATTTTAGATTAACTTAGATGTGCAATCTTAGTCTAAAAAGAAATGTGTTTTTTTAGCAAGATGCAGTCTTCCTTGTTCCTGGTTTAAAAGGAGACATACCGTGGACCCACTGAGCTGTGACTCCTGAGATAAAAAATCAGACTCCATTTTGCACAACAGCTACACTTATTTTGTAATGCTGACATTCGGTTTTGAGTGGGTCTTGTGATGTCCCCCAGCTGTAGAAAATTACGATCAAGATGGAAAGTAACTTAGTAAAGTGTATTAGCTGTAAATTTTCTATATTTTTCTTTCTATTGATATTTGCAACATTTTAAGCCAGATAGATAAACCATACAACCCAATGGGACAAACACATATAAGTTTTATATATTTAGAATTTTGTGTTTGGTTGATTATTTTTTTGTTGTAACAACGCTTCTTGGCAATAAATCTTATACTGTTGGAAAGCCTGTTTATTTCTCCTTAAATGGTGAAACATTTGTTATGAAAATGCATCTGTGAGTTGAGCAGCAGAGTTTAGTATGCGGATTGCGCCCATGAAAAAACTTGCCAAATCTTCTCTGTCAATGCCAAACAGTTTATTCCACTATTGACTCTTGTTTATTTGACGATTTAAGTCTAAAGAAACAAAAGTATACTGGCAATTTAACTAATAGGGGCTTCCGTCGCATGTGGAAGAACCATACACAGCCACAACAGCTTGGCACTTCCTCTTCATGCTGCTCACCAGCTTGGTCACACACTGCTGTGGGTTGGTGTCCCATTCTTCAACCAGTGGTTGTTGAATTTCAGACAATGTGGTTGTGTTGGTCACTCTGGACCAACACAAACGCACGAACCACAACCCAAGCTGATCCCACAGATGTTCAATGGGGCTGAGGTCAGGACTGCAGCCCCATCCTCTCTACTCCCAAAATATGGAGGCAGTCTCAGATAAACTCCGCTCTGTGGGGGCGGGCGCTGTCGTCTTGGAGGATAGAGTTGGGTCTTAGACTGTGGAGATATGGGATTGCCATTGGTTGCTCATTGCTTCTGGTTCCAGGACAACCAGAAACTCAAAACAAGAGTCAGTAGCAGAATAGGCTGTTTGGCAGAAAAGATTTGACAAGTTTTTTAATGGGCGCAACCAACATTCTCAACTCTGCTGCTCAACCAACAAATGAAGTTTTTCTAACAAATGTGGCCCAATTTAAGGGGGAAAAATAGGCTTTCCAACAGTATAAGATTTATACTGAACACAAATTTCCTTACTCTTTGGGCTATGTTTATTACAAGTGAGATAGTTCTTTTGAAAAGGGCTCTATGGAAAGGTTATGAACAAATAATACCCTATATTTGCAACATCACACTGGATTAGAGAAAATGTTTGACCCAACTAAGACTTTCTGTGTGGTTTCTGAAGGCAAAATGCGGGACATGCTGGTGAGACTGAAGACCATCAACGAGGAGCAGGAGGGTAGTGTGACAGAGCATTCTAAACATGAATTTGACGAACACAACGGGACTCTACTTCGGCAGGCTGTCATTTTTGAGAGCTCCTCACCTTTGGATGTTATCCTAAAAGAGGCCCAAACGATACGAAAGGAGATCGCCTTGCTTTGCTCGGAGGTGACACGTCTGAACGCCAACAATGAACGTTATGCCACAACTGTCAGCTGCCTCTCCCTTCTGAAAAAGGACTCAGACGCCATCGCTAGAAGGATACGGCATCGAGGGGAGTCTGTGTACGCCCATTTACAGGCCCTGGGTAATAAGAGCAAACAGCTAGAGGAGGAAGAGGGCGCCAACTCGGCTGTTTGTCGCATTGCCCAAACTCAGTATAGCACACTGACCCATGCCTTCCAAGCAGCCATGAACGACTACAATAAGGCAGAGGAGAAGGAGAGAAAAATATGCAGGAAGAGGATCCAGAGGCAAGCCTCCATCCTAGGGAAAGACATCAGCGATGAGCAACTGGATGAGCTGGTGGATAAAGGCGGCGAGGGCTGGACCGAGCTGTCCCAGGACTTTCACCCGCACGGTATAGGCTCATGCCGTATGGCCATGTGTGACATCAAGGGCCGACACAAGGAGCTGGTGGAGCTGGAGGCCCGGCTCAAGGAGGTCCACGAACTGTTCCTGCAGATGGCCACTCTGGTGGAGGAACAGGGATCTGTTTTAAATAATATCGAGGTCAACGTGTGCCGCACTGCGGGGTACATTGAAAAATTCAACGATAATGTCAAGAGGGCCATACAGTACAAGAAGAAGAACCCCTTTTTACAGTGTTGTCCCTGTCTACCATGCTGGGGTCAAAGCAGCTTCTTTTAGGAGCTGGTTTATGCAGTTAAATGAAGGAAAAATACTAAACTTGAATGTTGATGAAGGAAACTGAACTGTTTTTTAAGCCTCCTAATTTCTGGGAACTGTAGCCTTTGCAGAGAACTTGATGGCATAAAGTATATTGGAAACAGTCTGTATTTTACTGTCATAGTTGAAGATTAAAGTTTTTTAAATTTTATTATTGCTGCCAATCTAAAACTTGATTTCCAGTAAAACAAGTCTACATGTCTTTATGATCAAATGAATACATAAATGTGTGTCTCTGTAAGACAATATTTTAAAGGGAAAATGTTTCAGGTTAAAACAACTGTGCTTCAAGCTGCTCACTGACACTAAATAAACGCTGTTGCTGTGAATCATCTTTGACTGAACATTGATTTTATTACTTGAGCACTGGCCTGAGTCATGTGGAAACAAACTTCACACATTCTTTAGACATTTGGAAGAATTGGAGTCATGAGAAGAGGTCAGGATAGAACAGAAATTTGTGAATTTCATGTAGTGCTAAATTACAAACTTCTTATTGCTCAAGTGTAACATAAGCCATGAAAATTTAGTCATCAAACAACAAATTTTAACACAGACAATACTTTATTTTGTGAAAACTAGAATGAGGAATATTTAGTAAATCTGTTAGCTACTCCCAGGCATATTTAACAAGATGCTGAAAACATTTCTCCCCAAGAAAGAAACTTTATGAGCCACTGATATTTCCTGTTTCCTGAAAGTAAATCGGTTAAGTTTAATGAGACAGCGTGTGGATGTAGAACACAGTTGGTATCCCCCACCACCAAAGGGCAATTATGGTTTTGCCAGTGTGTGTGTGTGCGCATATCTTTGTTAGTCTGTACTGTTAGCAAACCATCTCATGACTCACTGAACAGATTTAATGAAACTCTCACAAGGTCAACGCTAGACTACAACTGATTCACTTTGAGATTTACCCCAATTCAAGATGGCTGCCACACAAAAATGGCTGTATAACTCAGTCAGTTTTATAGACAATAAGCTAAAACTTGGTGTGGTCGTAGCTGAGAGTCATCCTCAACTGTATACCCCAACCTCCAACATCTCGTAAGATCTCGCAGTATCTCAAGATCACACCTAACATCATTCACATGGTTTGACCAAAATGCTGATAAGATAATCACCAAACGATGATTTTAAAATAAATTAAAACACTGTCATGAAAGGAGGCGGGCCTGACTGAAACATCTGAACTCAACATTTACCTGGTTAGTCCGAATACTAATGTCCATACAGTGCATGTATTGTCTAATTTAACCTACATGCTGCCTTTGGGTAGGAGGGGTAATATATTTAGGTCAAAACACTGACACTAAATAAAAGTCCTTCCAGCGGTGACTATTTTACAAGTCTATGAAGACAGATGCTCAACAACCATTTAATTGGTTATTTTTAACTGGAATGTATCCATCCAGCCAAAGCTCAAATATAAGTTTAATTTGAGATAGTATAATTAAAAACAAAATAACACTTAATGCATAAAACAGAGTGGTCCATTGTGTTATGGCCCCTTTGGCTCGTTTTCTCCAGGTGGATGCGTTCTGTGAGAATAAAAACCTGTTTGTGGATAGTTCCAGAAAGCCCAATCACAGAGCCGTGTAATGGGTGGCCCATGACGTTTTGCGAGCTTGGCCTCACTTGTCCAGTTTCTGTCAGTCATGCGTTGTAGGCTGAAATAGAAAATAGCCGTATTTAGTTTCGAGTCTCCGGAGCTTTCCTACTACTTTATTTGGCTACGTGTGACAGGACAGGGTCCGCAAATGACTCCACGCGTCGTTCGAACTATAGTTGTTTTTCCCCTCCCACCTCTTGCTCGACGCGTTTTTAGCATTTGTAGCGGTTTGCGTCGCTGGATGCGCTTGGTAAACACGGCTGTTACAACTTATGCTATCGGTTAGCACACATGCTAGCGTCAACAGGCAGCGTTATTTCCAAACACTACGGCCAGCGATCGACAATGCGAGCATTATGGCGAGCAAATGAACGTTTTCGGTGTCGAGAATTTGTTACTTTTCACTCGATTTATCCAAGCGGTAGTTAGAAAATGTTGGTGGGCGGTAACTCACCAAGTTTGTCGGCTAGCAAGGATGCTAGTCAGATGAGTTTTCTGCTAGCTGCTAATGTGGCTTTAACGTCATGTATAACTACCGATTAGTAGGTTTGTGTGGTTGAAATGTTTCAACGTAGAGAAACATAAATAATTTTAAGAAAGTCACCATAAGGGACGTTTTTGAATCGGATATTGTGGCGGGTTATGGTGTAGATACCAGGATGGCCGAGTGGTTAAGGCGTTGGACTTAAGATCCAATGGACATATGTCCGCGTGGGTTCGAACCCCACTCCTGGTAGCCAAATATTTTGTTAGCGCTCCTCGAAGGATGGACAAAATACCTTTTACAAACAAAAGAACATTCCAGAAATACACCCGGAAATGTTGAATATGATTGACTTTTTAGATAGAAAGCGAAAGGATTAACCCAACACAGGCTTGTACCTTAGTCACACCTTTAACAAAGTGTGTGTGTTAAATAAATTGAACAGTTTCATTTTGACGCAGTTGCTTTTGTTTTGTTTTTTGTTTATTTATTTTGTTTTACATTTACTGATCAAAACGGACAAAAATGTAATGTCATGATGACAAGATTCACATAAAAATTTGAACTTTTTGAGTAAATAGAATACGATAATAGCAAAAGGACTGGCCTCACATTGTTGAATAAAAATTCATCAAACAAGTGCAATATTTGGTGACTATGAGGGATGACACTAATTAATATAAACTACATTTGGTAAATAAGGACGTGCAGATAATTTGAATATCACTTCCTTTATGCTATTAAAACAAAAAAAAAAACTAAAATACAATCATTTATTTTTTAAATACATATTTTAGGAGTAAGTACACAATTGGACCAGAAGAGGGCGCTTTAAGCCTTTGTTTTGGGCTTAAGACCAGCCTTCCAGAAGCCTTCACACACCCACACTCACACTCACACACACTCCTGTAATTTCACTGACAGGGCAGTGCCTTTTTGACCTATCGACACCCAGTAATCTTCATGTACCGCAGAAAAACTTATAAACTAGTGGCAACACTTAGTTACAGTGTATTCATATGGATCCAAAGTGTGGTTTATGAAACTTTCCCAACCCCTTAAAAGGCTACGAACAGTGATTTTAAAAGCAATAACTAAAATGTATCATCTATACGTTTGTGACAAATTAGAGTGGACAGCTGTGTCTGTAAATGGCCTAACTTTTCATGTGCAATGTATCTGATCTTATCAGTGAGCACTCACGCTTGGCTTCCTGGTCTCGCCAAAGAACAAATATGCTGCCACCCGATAGGTGTCGGAGGCACCAATTTGAGAATTTGAGCCTCTTCTTTGAGCTGTGTGAGGAAGCCTCGACAAAAGAGCTGTGACAACTGAGAAGCCAGAGGCAGGAGGATGAGGGCTCACAACGGGAGATCAACACCTCGGCATCTCCAAAGCCCCAGGAACTGTTTCCAGTGGGCCCCAGTCCATTAGACAATCTCTGGGTGTTGTTGCTTTTCAGGACGACGCAAGTGATTGTAACGTGAAACTTGATGCAGGGGTTAGTGGAAGGATATATATCAGTGATAATTACTACTTACAATGTTTGCTCTTATTATTACCTTCTTTAGACATCCATGCACTGAGGATTCTTCTCGTTTTATATTTGTTGTCTGCGTTTTACAAGTAATTTTTTTGATTTGTGTGACTAAAGTTTAAAATTACGTTTGCACATCCTTCTGAACAAACAAGACTTTAAATAAACACAAACACATATAACTGCTTGTCTAGCAGTTATCCAGGAGTTGCCTGGAGGTCCTAACAACGTGATAAGCAGCCAGTGGAGGAATGCAGCTAATCTTCTCAGGAACCACACTTTTGAAGTACTTTCCCCTTTCTTTGTCGCCTATAATTGTTGTTTTGGGGTCAGATCATAGGTACAAGCTGTTTTGTACAACAATAATTAGAATAAACGATATATCAACGTGTTTAACAACTGTAGCAGTTTTTAAAAAGTCCATACTATAGTATATCAATATTGCTTTGTGTAGGAATAATAATACAGCAATGTAATAAACAATAAGAAAAACATTTGTAAGTTGTTGTTTTGTCCAGGCATACTTTAGTATTTTTTCTTAAGTTGTTTGTTGTATATTCTGGTATTAGTGGGCTATTTTTACTAATACACTTGATTCAGAAGCTAAATATAAATTATTTATTTCCAGTATGTTCATGTAAAAATATTACCAAAAAACATGAGCAACCTTTTTGTTTCCCCTTCTCGTAATTAGTGTTAACAAATGCAATTGTTTTCCAGTGGGAGTCAAAGGATTTTGGTGGTGTTATGTCACGTGACCGTCACCGCGCCATGTTTCCATCTCCGCGTCAGGAAAACTTTTACAGGCGCAAAAGGGAAGAGCTCCGCTCAGCCCGTCGACTTCCTCAAACTGAGAACCCCACTTCCGGTTTGTGCCTCCCAAATAAAAGCGGCAGCTGCGGCTTTTCGCGTTTTTGCGTGTTCGCAAACGCGGGTTTGCTTGACACGCAGGTATGTTCCCGTCACTTTACTCGTTACACTTATTGTCCCGCAACAGCCGGCGACGATACCCGCAACTCAAACAAACGATTGTTTTACTCCGAAAAGATACGCCCTTCTTTTTCCAATGCGCGTCGCTGCGTCCGTTCAACTTAACAACGGCGTAGGCAACGGGGGAGAAAGAGTCAAGAAAGCAACAGGAACAAAGTTGTGTTGACCCGCGCCGTCAAATGTAATTACCATCTTTCTGTTGTCGGGAGACAACCGGCGGTAGCTTTTTTAAAAGAGCTGGGATTGTATTTTGCCTTGCGTTGCATAGCAGAAAGGCGTCTCCCAAAGCTTTTTTTTTTAAAGGGAGGAGGGGGAGCACGTCGTGGAGGCTGGATGCGCTTCTTTAGCTAAGTTTGAACGTTAGTTAAAAGACATGTGCCTCGGACTTGGTGGACCTGTCAGTTTCTCCACACCCCAGCCGTTTTGACACACCGAGCCTCAGCTGTGAACTTGTTCTGAAGGAACACGTCTCCTGACCCCGTTGGTTGGTGACAGCCGCGGAGGTGAGTGTTGTCTTATTTAGAGCAATAAAACCGCAATGACTTGTTGCTTTAATCACAGTATCCTCTGAATATATCTTAAACTACGGTTACCAGCAGAGGTTTTTGTGTTTTTGGGGATAGCCTTTATTTTTTTAAGACGACAACTTGGTGTTTTTTTTTTTTTTACTTAACCTGAGATTTTGCACGTAGGTGTGTTCCCTGCAGTCCGAGTTTTAATTGGCTGAGGGAAGTCATGCTTTAAAGATGAAACATTAACCACGAAGAGGACGCTGCTTGTTGCATTGCTGTAAACGCCACTTTTCAAACAACTCCTTGTTTGGTTCAATCCAAGCTAAAAGTGCTCCCCTCTGTGCTGAAGTTGGCGCTTCAGAGCTGAGGTGAAATCTGTCAGATTGTGTCACTTGCCTGCTTTGCAGTCACTGTCACAGAGAGGAACTGAAATTTGGACGCCACCACTCAGAGAGATCATCACAGAGCTGCTTTTTCCTTGAGTTTACAGCTTTATTTTTGGGGTGGATCTTGCATCACCCTTTTAAGACCTGCAACCCATCATGGTGTTTGGTAAACTCCTTCCTTGGAGACAAAGCGGAGTGTTTGTTGAGGGTTAAATCGAAGCACATAAAGCAGATTTACACATCCGCAGAGTGGTTTCAATTTTAGACCCTAACTGGAAGTTAGAAATGCATCGTCACAGCATGACGTGTGTCTGTATTTTATGTTAGCACATGCCAACAAATAAGGCATTTGGTTTAATTTAATGTTTTGATACTCCTAAATAAAACTTTTAGCTCCTAGAGGTTGACCGATTGATTGGCTGACTGATTAATTAGGCCGATTTTGCATTAAAGGTGAAAGGACAGTCATGTTTTTGAATCAGTTTGAACCTCTGACATGAAAGGTGGCGGGCGATATGCATTCCTTCAAGGAACGCTAACCTCTTTTTGATTTTTACACAGAGTTTGCTTCAGTCGTACCCGAGCAGAAACCTTGTTGTAGTGTTGTACTCAACACTGTGTGCCCTTGTTTCAGTGTGTTTTCTGTAATGGGGGGTGCCTTTCGCAGCAGGGGTGTGTTGTGTTTGGTTTGCAGCAGCGTCTGTCAACAAGCGGGCCGACCAAAGAAAAGCTCGCTTCAGGATAAATTCAAGAGGGATCTTAAAATGTTGTCTTCTTCCTGCTACTGACTGACACATGATCTACTGTCAGAAGTAGTGGACCAAAACCCAACAAACAACCATGCTGCGTTATATATCAGATGTTTAAATATTGTTAATTGGTAAAAAAAAACCAATTTGTTGACCTCTGTTTGCCCTTTTTTTTTTACAGGTAATCCAAGTTCAAACAGAATTAACAGATTTTCAAGTTGTTGTTTTTTTTCGTGAACCTTTGCCAGGTGGTTTCCCAGTAGAAGGTATTAGATTAGACAGAACCCTGAATGATGTTTACAAAAGTCTGCAGGATAGATTTGACAGCATCAGCTTGTCGTAAACATGTGAAGTTTCAACCAGTGTTTTGTACGTCCTTCCTAGGATGTCGGGTCCAAGTGGCCTGGTTTGAGATCTGAATTTTAAATTACAACCGAGGAGAGCTAATAAAATAACAGTTTTATCAAGTCAAAAAGACTCGAGCAACTCTGGGACCAACTAAAATCGAGTTTTCTTTGTCTCGCAGGTGCAGAACGAGGGCTGTTGCACCGAGCGTCAAGAAGCCTGGAAGTACATCACTCAGTTTCATCAACTCCAGCATTGGATTAATAATCTGCAATGGCGTTATGTGGCGATGTCGCAGAGGGCGGGGTCAATGAGGAGTTTAATGAAATCATCAAGTGGAGATCAGGTATGTTTTTACGTAGTTTGACCTTTGTTATAATGAGGGTATTTTCCAAACGAAGCCACCCCACATAGTGCACCCAGCATGCAGATTTTGACAGGTCTTTGAGGGGGCTTTTTGAAAACTCGTTCCGTAACAGAACAAGGGAGCAGTTTGTGTCGTACGTGCCGAAAGACGGCCCCGACGCAGCCAGAAATCCCGTTGTGCATGGTTAACCTCAGTTCCTGCAGAGGCAGGAGAGGAACAGGGACCAGAGGCGAAGCGAGCAACAAAGGCGTGAAAAGAACCAGAGGCTTCTGACTGTACCACGTTTTTTTTTTCCTGAGAGAAAGAGAAAGTAGCCCGGAAAGGTAACCAATGGCAGCAGAGAGCGGGGAGGACAAGAATGCGGGGATGGGTTTAGAGAGCCGCACCCAGTGATCTGTTCCTCTGTCGGTCTTTCCATTCCATAGGTTAATCTTTTGTAGACACTGCCCTCGGGGGGAGAGACAAACACAAACAAGTTGTTGTTCTGCTGAGAGGAGCGCTTTAGTGTTCGGTAATTTAAGGTGCTTCAGCTTTTTCAGCGATGATGTGTATCTCCCTCCGTTCACAGACAGAAGTTCTTGTGAGCGTTTTGAAGCTTTGCACTGGAATGAAAAAAAGAACAAATGGTGCTATGGAGATTTGCTGCACTCATTTTTCTGTACAAAACTAGCATTTATGTGTTTTTACAGCATTATTTTACACACCTAGAGGCTAAAGAAGAGAAATCTGTCGTGTGTGTGAAATCAGAAAGGACTTCTTCCTTTTTCTGACGATGTTTTCACTCAGATATACTGACTACCACACATAGGTTGTGTGTATTTTATGGATCTTGGACAGGTAACCTTTAACAAACATTAAGTCATATGTGTTGTCTGCAAATTTTGGTTAAAGGAGCAACTAGTTTAGGTTCCAATATCATTGAAAGTGTTCTTTTTACAATAAGACAGCTTAAGTGTTTCTTTAAAACTATAGCTTATTTTTCGATGCTCTGAATACCAACTTTTCCAGTCGTCCTGCCAGGTAGATGCTGATGCCGTCTGTGCTTCAGCTTTCAGATACAGCAAGAAATGAAATGAAATAAAAACGTAAAAAAAAAAAAAAAGTGCAGTCCGCGTGCCAGCTCCCCTCGCTCGCTCGCTCGGCCTTGGGGCGCTGGCAGAGTCCGAGCCAGGAATTCCACTCCGCCGATGGAGTTGGTAATTTACAGCCCTTGACTCCAAACCACAAGGCCTTTTCCTACAAAGTTTCAGGTTACCTCAAAAATAATGTTAAGAAAAGTTACCTCGTAAGGTAGCCGTGCCACACTGAAGCGGCTCCCAGTTCACAGGAATGTGCGCTCATGTCGAGGGAAATCACACACTTCCACCCGAATGGTTCCTATTTGTACAATAAGGTGAGATGTGTGTGAGTGCGGGCATTAGGCCTTTAGATGTGTAGCTTATATGAGGTGTTCTGTTTCAAATTTCAAATGGTATGTGAGTTCTGAAACCAAGAAGGAGAGGCCAGCATTATTCAACTCTTTTTAAACTTCCTGGTTTTAAATCTTGGCTTTTTTTTTACACCTCCTATAGACAACAGAGGCTGATTGTTAACAACAGACTTTGCGTCGACTAAATAAAGCTGAGTTTATCTGCTGTAGTGGCAGTAATGTAGACGAGAAGCTCCCCGGCAAGAATGATTTCCACCTCACCTGGAAACATTTGTGAGTGACGAGCAGGTGAGGTGGTGCTGTGCCTTGTGAACAGGTGGAAGTTTGTTTTCACAGCTGAAGCAGGGATTAGTGCACTTGGAAGCGGCTCATGCCTCTCTGCATGTCAATCAGAGAAAATGTACCTGCCTTAAGTTGCGTCATGCTTTATTTGACTACAAGTCGCTCCATTTGTTTCTATTCAAAATTAGGATTCAGTCAGTCCAACTTTGCTCGTCTTTAAATTTACCGTCTCTGAATAACTTCAGTCGAGCTGGTTCCCCTGACGTCTGAAACGTAAACACAATTTAGAGTTTTTGTAGAGTTGGACAGTTTTCTAGATGAGGGGGGGATGAGTGAGGCGGGGAAGGCTCTGTTGGGGTTTTCAGAATGGGAGGGGAGAGAGCTGTGATGCATGAGAAGCACCTGGGAAAAGCTCAACACCTAGTGATTTAGGTGCAGATGCTAAAAAAATACCTGTTAAAGTTTGTACTTGATACTTGTGACATAGTCATTTTTAATACTACACAACGCAAAACGTGTGATATATTGGATATACTCGATACATCGCGTACTGTTATGTTTGTGCACGAGCTCGGAGTTCCTTTATATGCAAGAAAAATCTAAATCCAGACACTATCAAATAGATTTTTCTAAATCCTATTTATAAAATCATTAACTTCTGGTCAACGTGTACTTTTAACAAGCATTATGTCAGTGCATGCTTGTATATTTTCAAATAAAAATGCTCTGTTAGTTGTTTTAACAGATTTATTTCCAGAGAAGTGAGCAAAAAAGAAAAAAAAAACAAGTTCTGATTTGCTAACAGTAATTTAGTAAAAGTGCTTTTGGCATCCAATGTGTTACAGTGAACATTTAACCTGATTTGTTTAAAACAACTGCATATTTGCACTTATGATTCATACTGGAGTATTTTAGTATTTTAGCAGTTAGCAGATAATAGAAGTTGCTATAAACAAATTCACTGTGTTAATATTTTCATTAGAAGATGTCAGCTTTTGGACTTTTTCTCAGGCTAAACAAACTGCTTTACAACACTCAACCTGTGGAAACTTAAAACAAACATTTTTTTTTGCTTGGAAGTAAAGATTAAATGAGTTTAACTGAAAGAAACATTTGTAGCAGGCTGTGTTTGACTCACTCAGCTAAGATCTGTTGGTGAACCTCACACACACAGTGAGGTTTACCACAAGTCACAGCGTTAAAGACGCTTACTCTACGATCACAGAGTTCTGCTTGGATTACTTTATAACCTCCTTTAAGGACTTCCTATTTATTTGGTCTCCCTTCCCCCTGCTCATACCAAAGTGCAGACGAATGTGAAAAGTCCGATTACCAGGTAGGCCACTGTACAAAAAGACTCCTGGCTCGGTCCAGGATTAACCAAACCTGGCTTTTACCCTGGTCTGGAGCAGGCCAACTCCCTAAAAAAAGTCTGCACGAGAACATTTATGTGCCACTGGCTTTGGAAGACTGATTCAAGGATAAACTAGGTCAGGGTAGCTAGAAAATTCCTGCTAGGTTGTGTGAAATAGCTCCCCTGGTTTTAGTCTTTAGTGTTATTTTGGCTTTCTTTTTTTTGCACCTTACTATCTTTGATTGTTTGATATTATCTAGTCATGTAGTAAGGATCACGAGGGTATGAACATTCTTTAAATTGGGAGGATTTTATAAGAAAAAGCAGATAATCTAGGAAAAAATGGATTGAAATTGCTGAAATCAAGAAGTAAGTATAGGAGGTACATTTATGTCTTAACAAATATATTAATATTCTAATAAAATGAGGCATTCATGTCTGTTTTCTGGCATTTAGTTGTTTATTTTGGGGGTAGTGTTTTTATCAGGACTGTGACAGTTTGTCTTTCTGTCATTGAAGTATTGATGTTTTTTGAAAGAGTTAGAACAAAAACCTGTTGTACAAAGTTGACTGTTTTGATGACATTTTAGCGGTTGTTAACACCGCTAGTGGCTAGCGCAGTCTCTGGTGCTACGATTAGCATTGGCAACGTGACGCAGTGGAAAAAACAACAACACGTTTGCATGATTATCTGTAAATTCATACAGAAGCAGCTGCAGGAATGTTAAAAAGGAAACGGAAATAAAAATAAAATGATAAAAACGAGGAGAAATGCAGGAAGAAGGTTATACAGGAGAAAATTTAAATTTAATCTAATATTTTAAAACACAACCTCACATGAGAGAAAATAAGGAAATGATATCCAAAGAAAAATGGAGAAATTTAAACATAAAAAAATAAAAAAATCGGTTTTGAAAGGAGTTCAGCCGTCATTTTTACCTGCCGAGTTACACGTAGAACCTTTTTTCTGACACATTTTATCTGGGTGTGGTGTGCAGTGTAGTGACGAAAGTGTTGTTGTCTCTAAGACAACAAGAATGCGACCAAAGCGAGGGTGTGATTTGTCACCCTACGAGCTCAGCTACATGCCACAGATCCTTAATTGTAGCTTTGTCTTCCTGCAGCAGGGTGTACCGTGTACTTGGGAGTATTTCAGCTGCTCTTCGTGCTTGTGTAGTTATTGTTTGAAGCTCTGAGGCTTTCAGGAGTACCACTGCCATTGTTGTGCCACGAGGAAAAAAAAAAAGGGTTTATGTGATTGCGCTGTCCTGCAGGTAGATAATAAGGCGTGTGAATATGTTTGAGCTTTATTGATGGAGCACCAACCAAAATAAAGATCTTACTGACAGCATCTCTTACTGCAGTGTAATGACATTTTTTCTTTGCTTGTGGTTTATCCTTGTTTTCTTTCAACGTGTCAGCGAGAGTTTCCCTCTTGGAGAAAGAAAGTACCCACGCTGCTGAGTGTTTCTATATATAAACGGAGGCCCACAAGCCTGGGTGTTTGTCAGTCTCCCGGGTTGCAGCTGAATCTGGCTGCCTGGGAAGTGGGAGTGAACGAGCTCTGCAAAATCCTGGCTGGAAATTTGGGAATGGCCGCTCCGTCCAAAACATCTCCCCTGGGTGTGGTTGTCTGTGGGACTCGGCCTCTTTGGTCGAGGCACAAGCCCCGTACAGATACTCCACCCAGCACAGATGACATTTGGACTCCTTGGGGGAGCCTGGAAAAAGCAGAAAACCATTAGTTCATTCTTAAATATTTCAAGACATTCTAACGCACGGTCCAGTTGTCTTCTGTGAATGTTTCTTTAACAAAGCACAGTTTTGCAACATTAAATCTCTTTTTTTACCTCTTGGTTTTGGTTCCAGAGCCTTGTTGCCAAATCTATCTTCTGACATCTGGTAGGAATTAACCCTTGAATCAACCCCCAAAATAGTCTGTAGTCCTGTTGGTTTGTAACAAACTAATACTGATTCACGGTTCAGTAGTACTTCACTATTAAAACTCCACATTGTCCTTGGTCTGTAATTCTTTGAACCTTAAAATGGGCTTCAACCTTTTCAAGAACTCCGTCGTGAAACCTACAGTAGATATGTTTTTCTAAGTTTTCTATCTGAGATTCTGAACAAGTGAGAAGTATGGGTGGAGCGGCTTTCTTTCTTATCAGTTTTGGTTCTTGTGCCAAACAAGAAGCTAAATGTAGATTTGGTCTTTAGTGGGTTCTCGGGCTCGCCGGCGAGTACACGTGCCTTTAGACAAACTGTGGCACAGATGAGTCACAGTCAGGGTGGTTTTTATTTAGAAGCCAAAACTTACTTTAGTTCCTTAAGCAGTTTTTTTTTTTTCATAAATTAAACTGATCCACAGGAAGTTATCCACATACTTTTTCATCAGTAAGTTCGCATTCAGTGAACAAGCAGCTCTGATTGTCATGAGATGTGGAAATGAAATGTCTCCTTAAATTTGTCCGACAGTTTGTCAGAAACTTTGAAGGCTAACTATCACATACAGGAAGTGGGACTGAGATGTTTACAGCAGTGTATATCCACTTTCATGGCTTTATTCAAGCAGTTTGTTGAAGGATGCTGTTGGGATGGTGTGTGACTGATGGAGCAGGATGCCTCCCTGGGACACCCACACACACACACACACACACACACACACACACACACAGCAAAATGGGAAATTCCCTTCAGCCTTTGATTCCTTCAGTCAGTGTCAACCTCGAGCCTCACCCAAACTGTTTAATCTTTGAGAGCTCTAACCATCCCAGACGCTTCAAATCTTCAGTTCAGACTCTTCTTCCTCTCTGTTAATAGAAAACAAACAAACAAAAAAAACAGGAAATAAAACTCTCTCCCCATCTTTCTACCCCCGCCTTTCCCTCTACCCTCCCCTCTTCATTTTGCCCTTCCTGTGTGGGAATAGAAACGGTTTGTGCTGCTGCTCCTCATCGATTGAATCCATCAGTGAACAAATGGATGCGGAGCCTGTTCCCTCACAGACCTGCACTTAAAGCCAGAATCGGTGTCACAACTCTCTGACTCAGTTTGTTGCTGCACTTGTGCAAGAACACATTCTGATTGTTACAAGTTTCACTTTCATGTAAACAAGAGGGGAGGGTATATGTTGTAATGACTGTGTCCGTGGTGGTTTAGCACCACTGTGGGTCATTTTGCGCTGATGTTGGAGACTCGATGAGCTTTGCTTTGCATCTTTGCTCTGCGTTTTAGGGAGAGAATTAGCTGTGAGTCTGATTGAACCACACGTCTCACATACGTACACATCTGTCACCTGTGGCTTATCAGTACATCGACAAACTAAAAGCCTGTCCCTGTTTCTGCTGCTCACTTCTTTCAACCCTTCTGTTCATATGTGTCGTTACATCAGAGAGACAGGGCCCAGCACCCAGCAGAAACCCACCCAGTGTCGTCGATTACCACTCACACCTCCTCTTCCTCTTTTTCTTTTTTTTTCTTTATCATGCATCCGCCACTCTCCCACCACCACTACCTTGTCTTCCTGTTCCGGATTAGTTGTTGTCTTTTCTTTTGCTTTGCCTTTTGTCCTCTGCATAAAATACTTACTTTTTAAGATGAATTTGAGTAGGTGGATGTCCTGGAGAAAGCGTAACTTTTTCAGAAGGAAAGGAAAGCACGAATATAGTCTCGATCTGGGTAAGGATGTTCTCAGTGACTTAAAATTCAAACTCGACAGACTGACATCTGATTCTTCGACTTTTTCGCACCTGTAGTTGTAGTACTCTTTGTGCGTGGGTGCATTTTTTTGAATCTTAAGTATGTCTGGGGTCTTTGTCTTGTCTTCTTACCAGGATAACATATATCAGAAGTATTGTTGTTCAAATATGGGGTTAAAAAGTATCTCTCAGTTGGTCAAAGAAAAAAAGAAAAACAAATTTCTATGAAGTTCTAAAGGTGAAAAATAACATTTTACCCATATAGCTTGACTTTTTTCTGTGTGATATATGTATTTACTTTAACTTTAGACACTTTTCACAACTTAGTAGTGACACTGAAGTCAAGGATGCCAACATTTCCAGGTATTTTAGCTGATCTTTCTCATTAAACCTACAAATACTTTAGTTCCTTTATGATCTTGCATCCAAAAGTGAAAGTTCAGATCTTTTGAAGCAGGTTTTGGTGACATGTTATGAACGATTAATATCTGACCTGTTACAGATCTCTTTAAACAACCTCAGTTTAGAGAAAGAGTTTAATTCTGACCAGACTGATGAGTTAACGGCTAGTCCCAGCGGAGCTAAGAACAAGGTGGATTGCTTAAAACAACTCCAATCTCAAAGTTTTATAGCGCTTTATTCAAAAGCTACTTTATAAATCTTTACATTTCAGTCAGTTTCACATTACGTGGTTATTTACATAGACTTCTTAGCATAATCAGCAACTAGCTGTCGCACTTTACCTATGGCAGGTAAATTATATTTCTGCCAGAATATAATTAAAATAAAGAATTAGATTTTTTTAAATAGAAGTTTTGAAACTGCAGAATTGAACTCAGTTTCTCTATACTGGGCTTATTCAAAGAGCAAGCTACACAGGTAAGATACTAATTATTTCAAACTTTTCCACAGACCCCAGTTTAAAAGATCTGCACGATCACTTTAACATTGGTTCAGCTTTTCGGTAAAGTAGATTTTTGCCGAAGGCAGATCAGAAAGACTTCTCACTGGTCTGTCTTCTTTATCTTGTGATGGCATTAAATGTTGAGATGGTGCCAAACCTTTTATCTGTGCACATCCTCTTTCCCACAACACAGTGCATGCCTCACCGCTCCCGTCCCGCCGTGTCCCGCTTGGCTCAGCCCCAGTCCTTTCCCCTTTTTCGTTCACCGTGTCCCCCTCTGTCCCTCCCTTCTCCCTTCTCTCCCTGCTGCCGAGCTTTTTCCTTTTCTTGCTGGACAAGGAGCGACTAAAGCAGAGGAGAGAGGAGGAAAAGGAGATGGGAATATCCCACTCTGTGCTGCTCTTGGACTATCTTCTCTTCTTTGTCCTTTTTTGGTTTTTGCTGCAGCCTCTGTTCAGCTTTGTGCAGCTTTCTGCTAAACAATGGCAGAACATGGACTTAAACTCAGAGGTACGAACTTTTGCTGTTCGCAGCTAGTTGTGCCACAGGCGTAGTAAACTCAAACTACACACATTAAGTTAATCAGGGTGGCTTAATCGTTTAAGCGGCAAAATAAAGTGAGGGCTTGGTTTTGTTTGTTCTGCTCACTGGTAAAAATACACCTGATGGGATTTTTGCAGGGGTAAAACATGGGTTGAGAACTTTATTCTTTAGGAAACAACTGGGACAACTCATTGTTAGATTAAAAACAGTGGAGACAATCTTATTGTCGTGCCTGAAATTTGTAATCCTCAAAGAAAAAGAAAAATAAATCTTAAGATTGATTTGAAACTCTTTTAAATTGCCCAGGTGGAGTTTTACCTAAATTAAACTCACATGTCAACACTTTCACCTTTTCTTTCTTTCACAAGCAGCGGTTCCCAGTTTTCTTGTCGTGAAACTGCATTCTGAAGCCGCCCGACTTTTCAGCCAGCTTCGCTAAACTCCAGCGTGCTTCACCTCTCTGTTTTTTTTCCCCCCTTCACCCCCAATTACACCAATCCACGCACCTTCGCCGACCACAGGGGTTGTTCCGATGATCCTAAGTGGGGATATGTGTTAATCTCTCTGGACGCACGGAGTGTTTTCCCTACAAATTCCCGGATCACGGTGCGGGGAAGAGTGTCAACAAGGCTGTGCCGGCTGGGACAAGCTTAGACAAGTGACCACTGCAGGGTGGAGGAAGGCATGCATAGGAAATTATAGGAGTTCTATGCATTCCTCTCAACCTACAGAGCCAAAACAATGCATATCTCTGCCAGCGAACTGCGAGTCGAATTGAGCTGTCCAGGCTTTCAAACATCGGCCTTATAGTGGATGTATGTCTGGGAGTAGCTTGTCGTGTAGGTTTTGAAAATGACTAAGTTTAACACAAAAAGTGTGTGTAGTTTGAGGAATGCCCTGTGTGCAGATTGGCACGATAAAACTGGTGGTAGGTGGTGCATTCCTGAAAGACAAACAAGTGCACTGCTGAGCCTCCATCCAGATGTAACCGCACGCCACACCATTTTCTTTTTCTTATTTTTATGAGTGTTGTTTAATAATTAAATCAAATAATTTTGACTAACGGTTGATGGCCAACTGAGAAAGCCAGCCATTCTGCAGTCAGTGCTGTTAACATAAGTTTGTTTTTAATAAAGTTACTTTGAACTTCTCTAAAAGCAGCCACACACTTTAAAGTGATAGTTCAGATCTTTTGAAATGAGGTACTGTATAAATGGTACAAACAAATAATATTTTACTTGCTGTAGATCGTTTTTTGACCAACCTCAGTTTGGAAAAAAGAGCTGAATTAAACTTGTGTTACACAATTACTTGCATAGAATTGTATGGTTATTCCAATCCAAATTGCATTAGCAGCTAGCTGTAGCACCTCTGGTGCAGCCTCAGGCACTTTCTGAAGGAGTATAATATTTCTGCTGGGAAAAACTGTGTACTGTGTTAAACTTCATGTATAAAATGCTCTGAAATATTTTAGATTATAGTTTTTGGACAGCAGCAACCCACTTTAGTCTAAGCCACATTTGGATTAACTGTTAGCTTGTCTGAATTAAACTATTTACTTGCAACAGGTAAAATATGAATCAGTCACAACCCTTCTACAGAATCCTCTGGTTGTCTGTTGTCTTCCCTGAGCTCAGTCAGTAGCAACAGGTGAGTTTTGCAGCTGTAGTGTAAAACTGATTCACATGTCTCCCCCAAAGCTGATGTTTTAGCTCTTCGTTGTACATAACCAGGGGTGGAAATTAGCACGGTTGGCAATTTGAACAGAAAAGGTGTTATTTGTCCTCTTGACATATAGGGGGCAGCAATGTGCTCGAGTTGCTGCTGTTACGTCGAGCCGCGTTCCCCCATCAGATACGGTTCCCCCTGCGTCTCTGTGAAAAGCGCTCGTAACCGGCACGCTGTGCTCATGCTGTGCTCATGCTGTGCTCACGCTGTGCTCACGCTGCAGGGGAACTACGGAGACCGTGAAAGGTCAAACAACTTGTTTTGGCGAAGTTAACCCACTGTTTTGCTAGCCTGATAGATAGACAGACTCTGTTATGGACAATGTGTGGACAAAAACAATTAATAATTAAAATAAATAATGACTTATCTATTAACAGAATTGTTTAGAGGGGCAAATATTTCTCATTAAAAAACAAAAAAACATTCTTTTAGGAATAAAATGTGCTAATAATATCATAATACAGAGGAATAAACACAGGTAAGGAGTTGTTGGTAAAATTTTTTTGTCC
>NC_051448.1:9364000-9462622 GCF_001649575.2 Kryptolebias marmoratus
TCCTCGTCAGATTTTCCTACCGTAGCACGGCTAAACAGTGATGTCTAACGGTCGGTGCTACCCGTCAAAAACTGCTACCGTCATGTTTACAAACCGAAAACTATAGCAGTTCGTGTTAATGTTAAATATCATCGGATACTGAAGTTGGAGCTTAGGAGTTATGCTTAGCATAGCATTGGAACAATTTATATCCCCGACAAAAACCTTTCTAAAACCACAAAAACCACTTCCTTCATCAGAATATCCTACCTGTTAAATATAAGCGGGTAGCACAAATAGATCTATGCATTAAAAGCAGCAAGTGTCTGAAAAACATTACAACTTGCATACAAAAACTTACAAAAAAATACTTTAAAAACACTCCACAGAAATAAATTTTACTTATCTGAATTTTTTATGCATCTTTTAATAGTTTAAAATAAAATAAGAAAAATCTAGTTATTTCCATGCAGTGTCCAGAAAGAGGTGTTCAGCTTGTAGGGCAGCACAACTGCTTCCACACACCTCGATCATCATCATCATCATCATCATATGAAATTACTTTTTGTCACAACAAAAAATAGTGGCTGGTAAAAAATTTGAGTGGCCACTATGGCTGGTGGACAAAATATTTAATTTCCCCTGTACATAACTAAGAAATGCGAGCTGGTAATTGGCGAAGGAAACTTTGTAAGTATCTTTATTTGTTTAAGCTCTGGGCCTGTATGTTTACCGTGTGATGGGGTTATGGAAACCCTGATGGCTTGTTTGATTTTCACCTCAGCGCCTCCCCGCTGGTTTTCCTCTTTGCTGTGTGGTCACCGGCTCTCCACCTGTTGGGAGAAAAACTGAGGCTGTATGAGTCCGCTCTGTTGTCTTAGCTGGCTGCTTTGAGAAACGTGTGTCCTCGTGACTTTTTTGTTTTGTTTTGAGGCTTGCTGTTTGCGTGTTGGTCAGCATCATCAACTTCTGGTTAAGTGGTACAAGCCTACAATCAGTGAAGGAAGTAGGCTACTTTGTTTTTGGTTTTTGGTTTGGTGAAGTTTCAGATTTAAACTTTTTAATAAAATATACTCTTTTTAATGAAAGCTTTGTATAAGCTATAAAAAGTAGGAGGATTAGTCTTCTCTAATGTTATAGAAATCCCTTTGCGTTAATGGGAGCGCTCACATTCATGCAGTATATTGAAAACGTGTGGATGAGTGAGGTTTCTGTTCATGATGTCATCACCACTTGGTGTGGTTGCTCACAAACAGAAACACTTAACTCAACACACATTTGCTACACACAGCTGTCACATGTGCAAAGAGCAGATCTGCTGAAGCCGATGTCTGCATGAGTCTGTTATCTGAAACATGCCGACTGATTATTTGATGGGTTGGATATTTGTTCTGTAAACACATGGAGACTCTTGCCTCACTGCGCTGCAGTCTGTTTTGTTTCTGCTCTCGGGGCTGATAGGATATCTTTGTCATATGACCAAGTGACCCACAAAGACCGCTTTCTGTGAAAGTTGGCATGAACTAAACCAAGCGACCATTCAAATATAAAATATTAGCAGGGGCATCAGATTTAGTAACGGTGCAAAACAACAGTTGAGGAAAAGAAATATGGGCTGCAAACACTCACTGAACAACCCTTCAAGCCCATTTTCTGCATTGAAAGAAAGACTCAGCTTAACAGATTTAAAACTGTAACATACAGGAAAAAAGAGGAATTAGATTTAAAGTGATCTGAATTTTTATGTGGTCATTTCCTCTTTTTTATAACCTCTTTTTTTTTTAGTTTGAATGAACTACATATTAGGTTAAGATGACAGTGAACATTGATTTGCATCAGAATCAAATAAATAGTTCTTTTTTTTTCTCTTCATATTGAAGCAAGGAAACTTAAACTGACCCAGACTTTTTGTATTTTTATGTTTACCTGATATCTGAACCAAGTGGTTAAAAACTAACACAACAGAATGTTTTAATTTTCACAAAATCATCATTTAAGAAAATCTGAGAAATGTCATGCAGGAGCTTTTGAAATAAGAAGCAGTAGACGTGATCAGTCCATTAGAGGAGGTGATTGGCTGGAATATAAATCTAATCTCATTGGACTACATTATTTGTGGTGATATGATTAACATCATGACCACGTGCTTTTTTGATACTAATATTTTTATGTTGACGCGGTATTGGTTTTGTATGTGCTCTAAATGCCATATTAATGACAAATATTTGGTTTGTCTCCTGTCTTTGATCTTATTGGTATTTTTCCTATTTAAATTCAAAAGTTTTATTTGTATTATTCTGGTCCATCCAAATTCATCAAGCCGAACGTTTCACAGCTGACTGAACTCGAAGCCTCTTTTCTAATTAGCAGACACTTGTAAACAACAGCACAGTGACATAATTGGACGTGCGTTTTGGTGTGTTGATGTTGTATCACGAGTGTTCATCAGCGGTGCACAGACTCCTCTTTGTAAGGGGGAAAATATGCCGCTACTTTGATCCGTCCTGCAGTTAGACGTTCCTGTGCTCTGGTGAGCAGGAGGAGCAGACAAATCAAAGGGGAGCAGCGTGCATGAATCAGGTTTATTGTCCTGCAGTGGTAGTCCTCAGGAACCTGCTCCTCGGGGCCCTCAGAGGCCCAACACAGGCGCTGATTAAGAACAGGAGGCCCCACATGATGAGTTTTAGAGATCATACCTGCTCCTCACTCCTGCATCAAATAAGCTGTTTTCCAAGGTTTTCTTTTACCATAAATGTTCTTTTCCTGTCATGTTTTCAGCCCTGTTGTTATTTTCTTTCCCCTCTTTTCCTTACATGCCCTCGTTAGAACACAGGTAACTCTTTTTACCTGTAAGTTTGACACCACACCTTTGTCATACCTGATTGATTCCTTTTAACAAGATCCAGTTTTTTTTGCTTCCCTTTTTTCCCCCTTTTCTATCAGCTGTCACATCTTCTGTAAAAAATTGCTCTTTTTTTCTGCTGTATAAACTTTGAGTATGTAATCTGAGGAGGACAGGACACATACGCAGGACAATGTGGACATATCAGTTTAAACAACTGGCGTCTCCTGCTTTTTCTCAACGTCTCACACACCCAGTTGTCCAGCTTCTTGTTCCTGTTGTCTCCAAAGTCAAGCCCAGGAACTCTGCTTGTTTATGTCCTGAATCAGAAATATGACTGTCAGCCTCAAATATCTCATGTTTAGATAAAAGGAGTCCGAAACAACGTCTAGTCTTTAACTTCTCCTTAAGTCCTCTCTTCCACCACAATTGATCTCATCCTCACCTCTTCACCTTTCTCACACGCACCTCTGGCCTCTTCATGCGTTACATTCTTGTTTTTATATTCTTGTCACCCAGCCGGCGGCTGCAAACACACACTTTACACACCCCAAACAAAGGGGCAAGTGACTGCTGGCCCCGATGACCATAACCTTTAACCCTTTTCTTTGGTTCTTGGTGCTCTACGAGCAGCTTGTTAAATGACAATGGCAGCATTTTGTATTGATACCCATACGCTTTATTGTTGTTAAACTGTGTCCTCAGTCAAAAATCTTCAAAACTTATGTTAGTATATTTATTTTTGACTCATTCCTTCAGTGTAATGTACTTTAAAAGACTGAAAAACTTGCACTATGTTCACATTGTGCAATGGGTTTATAGAAATAAATATGAATGCTACACGTTAGCATGTCAGGATCAATTCTGAAGTTCAGTGTTTACATTAGATGTTACTAGTTTCTCTGCTCCAACACACCTGAACTGAATCAATGTGTGATTAACAGGCTTCTGCAGAACATGAAGAGGTAATTTAACCATTGAATCGGGTGTGTTGGAGCAGGGAAACAAGTAAGACATAAAGGAAAATGAAGGTGTTTTTTCCCTCCCTCCCAACATTAAGTCTTTCTGTAGAATTGTCACGTATTTACACTCTATATATCTTCTCACAGAGTTCATTGCAAGTTTAAACTTACTATTTGGACATTTACATCTTGAAGTACACAGACTGTCAAGTTAGATGTTTTGTTTCTCTTTGTATGTTATCGGAGAGTCATTTTCTGAGAATCCCAAGGTTTTCGTGCGAGCCGCTCTGATCCGTTACACGAGCCGGCCATCGTTCATTCACATCAAAGCAGCTGACCTTGTGCCTGAAACACAATGAGGCCTTATTGCCGAGCCATGTTGGCGTATAAAGGATGAGCTGTGTGGGAGGGAGTCAACTGGGAAGAGAATGTAAAATATGTGTACAGTTGGATTCTGGTAGAACAATATAATGGGCAAGGGTGTGTGTGTACGTGTAGGGTTGGTGTGTTAGGTTTACACTCGGTGCACCTTTTGGACAGTTTGGACACATCATCGAAATGTTTATATCTGCCTGTAATTTTCTGATGTCCTAGCTGCATTGATTTGGATGCTTTTAAGCCGTGATTACCTCTAGTTACAATAAGCACTCACCAGCTTGCCAGTGCGAGAGCGAGCTGGACCTTCAGTTATTTCTATGAACAAACACAAAAAAGAACGTTGAGTGTTTATTATGTTTTTTACTGTTTGCCAAAAGACCTACTGAGTCTGTTATTTTTCCCCTACAGATGAGCATGACGCAGTACAAAAGAAAACATTCACCAAATGGATAAATGCACAGTTCTCCAAGGTATGTGAAGCAGTTATTTGCACCTGTTTTCCCAAAAGCACAGAACAACTTTTATCTGTCTGATGAAGTGTGACTATAAGGAGGCTGATTTAGCCCTAAAAGTTCACCCTGAAAACTGATATTTGTGCGTGACACTTCTTGTTCCCTGCTGATGAGTTCTTTACCAGCTAGTTTAGCTGAAACAGCTGAAATATTTAGATTGAATTTGTGTCGCAGGTGCTGAGAACGAAACACAATTTCTGCCTTTTATAGGTTTCTTATCCCACTGCTGAACACAAAATCGCTTTCTGCTTGAGGGCAGATTTCTTTGTGTGGTCCTGTTTTTAGATTTCATCACAGTAATAATTATGCCATCAGATAATTGCATGAAATATGGCTTTTGCCCTCCTCAGACAGTTCGTGATCCTTTATGCTGTTCAGTGTTTAACACTTTCCGATTCCCTCTAAATGTCCTTTTAATGACACTTTGAAAACCTCTTCTGGTCTTCAGATTGATGAGGAGTTAATTTTTTATAACCTTGGCCACACTTGGCACCTATCTGTTCTGTTTTAGTCCATGTAAAGGTAAAAACTAACTTACGGGTTGTGTTGTTTTTCTGTCTTCAGACAGGAAAGACGGCCATCAAAGATCTGTTTTCTGACCTAAGGGATGGGAGGAAGCTGTTGGACCTGCTGGAGGGACTCACTAACAATGTCCTGGTGAGTTAGTGCACAAAAACGCCCACATTTAAATTTTTTTTAAGTTTACTCAGAGAGTTTCTGTCTTTTCCTCTAAGATGAAGTTTGTAGTCAAGTGGTGCAAAAATGGTTCTGTCTAATTGCTGAAGCCTGATATCTTATGTACCTTTTTCTGGTTTTACTTTTCCTTTATATTGCTGACTTGCTGATGTGTTCATTGTGTTCTTTTTTTTTTAAATTCACCTTATGTTGAATTATACCAGTTATAATAAGTGATCATTTTAACAACTCTTGGTTATTAACGTCTTTATATTAACAAAACACTTGCTAAATTTGTAGTTTTTTATTCTGAATATATTGTTTTGGACACTTTGCAAAGCCAACATTGAGATTACAGAGTTGAGTTAGTTCTTCTTCTACAGTTTACACTCTGAATGTTTTGTCAGAAGGAGTTGGTAAATGTTAAGTAGACTTTAACGACAAAGCAAGCCACTAATGTTTATGTTCTCAGTGAGCTCAAATGTGCTTGTGTTCACAGTTTACACTTTATATTTCTTTTTTTATCCGTGCCATCCTTTTGGCTCTCTTCTAACTGTATATCATCTTTCCTGCACCTGCAGTCGTCTGAAATGCCAGCTGCTTCTTTTGCCATATATGAAAGCACACGTTTGTACACTCTCTCTGCCATCGGAATACTAATGCTATAATTGGGTGGTAATAAGTGGTTGAGGAATGTGAAGACTTAAAAGGGATTTGTAGCTGGCAGCGGTTCATCCAGCCATTCTTTCCATAAATTAACCTGTGGACACTGCTGATAGGGTAATGGCTGGGATGAGTGGATGAGGTGAAACAATGTGCTGAGTGATGCCATAGTTTTCCTTTAATGTAGCAGGGAATCTCTACGTTTTACTTCCTGTTTATGTGATATATTTTTTTTCCAAAAAGCTTTGTCATTTCCATCTTCTTGGGCAAGCACAGAAAACGAAACGAGTAAAAAAAGTTCACTTCCTTCTCCGTTAGAGGTTGGTTACCTCATGGTTGGCGAGTGATCAAGCTTTCAGCTGATCTCTGCTGCGTTTCCTCTTCCTCAGACCAAAGAGCGAGGTTCCACCAGAGTTCACTCCCTCAATAACGTCAACAAAGTCCTGCAAGTCCTGCATCAGAATAATGTGAGTAATAATAATAATAATAATAATAATAATGTGAAAAAAGTCACTGGTTGGATCTATGATTTATTAGGACCACCCAGGAAAAAGATGGAGGAGGAATTTTTCTTGTTGGAATAATGTCAAGATAGTATTTCAAGAATAAAGTCGAAATGGAAATTAAGTTGTTTTAAGTCCAGTCAAAAACTAAACCATCATTGGTGCAAAGACTGACTGTAGTCGTACATCTTGTGTAAACAGTGACTACAGCCTGCTTCAGAACAGGTTCATGGCACATAGGGGTTTAGTTTTTTTTTTTTGGAGTAAAGTTCATGGGCTCTCCCCTCCTTCGGCCATCACACACAGCTGACTGACAGCTTGCAGCAACAGATACAGAAGGAAGGATATCACTCGACTACAGGAGAAAACTCCTCGCAGTCTCGACTTTAAACTGCACAAATGGTACAAAGGGAAATTTGAGTTTAAAATCTTAGTAAGTGGCTCGAGCTTAGCCACATGTAAGCCTTTATGTTGTGATACAAACAGATCTAGAGAGAGGGGAAAAAAAATAATGAAGATGGAGCAGCAGTAGTAGACTAATTGAGGCAGGAGATGGGTCAGAGGTCACAGCCGTATATAGAGAAATCACTTCAAACTGTACCCAGACACTGACATCACGTTCCACTCTGTGGCTCTACAACCAGAAATATTTATACATAAACATAACACACTTTGCCTTATCTTATTGGATGAGATACACTGTGGTAGTTGTGCTGGAAAAATATAATTGGACTCGTATTTTAATCCATAACGTAAAAATATCCGATTAAGAAGTACTCAGCTTTAACAGACTGTTCACTCATGGTGTGGAGCGGCTTTCTTCACTGAGCTGGATAAGGAAGCTGAAATGTTACCTAAATGTTTATTGCTGTTGAAAAGAGAACTCTTCTTGTTTTATTAATTAAAGATGCTTACAAGTTATAGAGAAGACTGCTTCACAGGAAATAATATTGCAGTATTATTCCTATCGATTCCAGATTTGTCCCTGATACTGATATAAGTCCTCTACTAACAAGGATCGTCTGATACCAATTCTGTCCAACACCTGCTTTATGTAGCTTTTTTTTTTATAGCACAGACTTGCAGATTACAGACCTTGAGTACATTTAAGTTATTAAAATAAAAGCCGTCATGTGAGGTCATGCTGTTTTCTCAAGTTTTTAAAAAGTTTTTTTTATATTATCACCAAAGGAAAGAAAAAGTCACCTCAAACATTTGTATAGACCTCAGGTATCCCTGTGTTGTTCATGTAGTGTTGGGAAGGTAGGATACTGGTGCTAAAGCATGCAGAACAGTGGCCCATTATGACCAGGATGAGACACCACTGCTCTAAAGTGTGCTGCTCAGTCATGCTAGCTTTAAGATTAAGCTCTTTGACCTTAGTGTTCTCAGCCAAGTGTTTGAATGTTAAATCTTTAATTATACTGGTGGTATTTATCATCAACACAGACTGGGAGCTGAGTGCTGCAGCTACTTTGATATCAATAATAAAAAAATTGCTTTGATCAGTTCTCCAATCCAATACATACGATCAGTTTTGGAGAACCCTAATTATTACAGAAAAATCATATTGGGTTTCTTTTTAATTTCAGTATTATTGTACAAGCAGTCACTCTGTCTACACCTTTTTTTTCGTAGGTGGATCTAGTAAACATAGGAGGAACAGATATTGTAGATGGGAACCACAAGCTGACCCTGGGCCTCATCTGGAGTATTATCCTTCACTGGCAGGTGAGAACTTTCCATACACGTACTCTGCAAATATACTTAAAGTGTCATTAGTGTTTGCTTTATGAACTCGCTGTCCACCGATGCTCCAGGGGGATCAGAAAAGCAGATGATGGAAACTCAGTACGGATGTGCACACAAGCATGTAAACATGTAAACATGCTAATCATCCTGTGCTTTGTCAATTCAACCAGCTGAAAGTATAAACAGCTGCTGAACAGTTAATCAAGTTCAAGTCACAGGGGTGACAGCCTTTTCTTTCAGTGTCTTTGTTTGCGTTAATGTCACTCAAGCCCCCTTAAAATTAAATTCTGTTGTTCATGGCTGTCATTGCTGGATTTAAATTAGGTGAATATTATATTTTTATCTTTGAGAAGAGAAAAAAAACAAAAAAAGTTAGGATATTTGTTTGTTTGTTCCTACAGGTGAAGGACATCATGAAGGACATCATGTCCAACCTGCAGCAGACCAACAGTGAAAAGATCCTACTGAGTTGGGTCCGACAGTGCACACGCTCGTACCCTGAAGTCAATGTGTTGAATTTTACCACAAGCTGGAACGATGGACTGGCGTTCAACGGCATCCTCCACCACTTCAGGTGAGCAGGAAGCAAAGCACTCTGGGAGTTAATAAAACAGGAATTATTAATAATCTAGTTGACAAAATGGTATATAGCTTCTTTATGCACACATATTTTAGCATTTTCTTATATTGCAGGCTGATTGAAGACAATATAGCATACTTTGTGACTCAGTTTTAATCCAGTATTGTCATTTAGAAATGTAAAATCTGGTGTGTGTGCTGGATTGTAATTAAAACAGGTTGCAAAGCATTAAAGTCATGTTTACAGGTCAGCATCTGCAGAGTGTGTGTGTGTGTGTACTGCTTGGCTCGATCTGTTTAAGCTCGCCATGCTACCGTTTGCTCATTCTCTGTGTGCTGTTGTATGTGTAAGAAAGTTGGGATGGGGGGTCAGGGGTGTTTCCCCCCTTGATGTAACTCTTTGTCAGTAAGGGTGACATCCAAACACACACAAGTCTGTGAGGTGTGAGAATGGCTGGTGTTGGTTTAGACTCAGGCTTTGGGTTTAGGTGGATCACCGAACACACACATTCCACACAAGGCCCCCCCATCTGAGGGAAGTCTTGTCTCTGCAAAGCATGTAAATGACTTAAACATTGATTTAAGTACTTTTAGGTAAATGCATCTTCAAAAACCTGAATCTAATTTAAAATAAATAAATTGTCAGGCCATAGATGTACAAACATCAGGATCAATCTCGAAAACTGCAATCGGCGCAGCTCAAGTTTTAGATTCACCATATCCGGAAAAAATTGAAATGTTTGTTTCTCTCATATGATCGTTTGTCTCTTTTTCTGCTGCTTCTCTGTGTGTTTTCAGGCCGGATGCACTGGACTGGGATCAGGTGCTCAGAATGAGCCCTGTGGAGAGACTCGAGCACGCCTTCGCTTTAGCCAAAAACCAGCTCGGCATCGAGAGGCTCCTGGATCCCGAAGGTGCTTTTTTTTTTTTTTTTTTTTTTTTTTTATCGGCTGCCTTTTATAGTAGCTGGATAGTGTTACATACTGTAGAAAAGGACTCGCGTACACTTTATATGAAAACAGTGTGCAGCCATGAAGCATACTTTCAAGTCTTGCCAGCAGCTGAATAAACTCAGGAGAGCAAACAGCATGAAGTTGTTTCAGACTGTTATTATTCAAAAAAAAAAAAATGTTTTTTTGCTTTTAATTTAAGCATGTCTATATCATGACTGTCTGGTGGGCCAGTTCTGTCTGACCCATATCAAAGCCTTGTTTAATTAGTTTAACCTGTCTCAACCTGCTTTTTTTTCTCCCCTTCTCACCTTCCTTCCTGTTTAATCTCCTGTCACCTTTACCGTCTATCTCACTCTGCCACACTTCATTTTTCTCCTGCAATTTTCACCTTTTTATCTCCTCTTCTCTATCTCCTGGCTGTCATGTTTTATTTGTATCTGTGTCTTTCCGCCCTCTGTCCACCTGCCTCCCTGCCGACTCGCTGCCGTCGCCTCAGACGTGGCGGTGCAGTTACCAGATAAGAAGTCCATCATCATGTACGTGACCTCGCTGTTCGCCGTGCTGCCAAAAGACGTGAGCATGGAGGCCATCAGAGAAGTGGAGACCCTGCCTCGCAAACACAAAGCGGAGGCTGAGGGCTCCGGTCCAGGGCTCAGCGCGCAGGTAAAATATGCAGTGCGGCTCCTGCCTAATGTTACACGACACAGGAGGGTATGGTTTAAAGTTTGTTGTATTATACACCAAACTGACATCATAAACCTGCAGCAACAGAAGGCTCCAGCTTTTAGTTTCCAACATGGTTTTAGCTCATGCATTTACAGTCAAACGCCCACATTTCAGTTTAAAACGTCAAAAATAGCTTCTTTTATTGAGCATCTAAGGGTCACATTCAAAAGTAACACAAGTTGTTGTCACGTGTCGACACTACAGGGTTTATTCACAGCCTGAAGGCCATTCGGCAAGATTTCTCTCCCAAACAACAACCAAACAAAGCAAAGGCTTTGTGTTACGCACAGAAAAGACACGGGACGTTCAGATTCTTGGTCGGCTCGGGAGCAGAGTCACTGGATTTGAACTTCTCATACAGAAGCCAGGCCTACATCTGTTTCCCACAAAACACAAGGTGTTCTTTTTATGGATGAAATCTTAAGAATCCACAGCTGAGATTCGCACAGCCATGCAGGCAGGTCCAAAAATAGAACAGTTTCTTCACCTTTTAAGACTTTGCTATTCCGTAAGGAAGGATCATGGATCTCTTTGAAAAATCTCCACACAAATACATGTATAGTGTAGTAAAAAAAAGGATGTAAATTCTAAATTACAGCTAACGTGACGGTACAAAGATCAGCAGCTGCCGTAAGTCCAGCAGATGTGTGACGTCACAGATGTGGTGACGGTGTCGCTGAAGTGAAGATTCCTCACATAAGAACGTTTAAGTGAATAATTTATGTTCCTGAGATAAAGGTACATAACAGACTGAGATATCTGAGCTCAGTAGTGCCCAAACATTTTGGCTGAAGCTGTTGTTTTTCCACATTTTGCGTTGCAAGATTATAATGTTTTAAAGATGTTTTCTTTTTTTTTTTTAATACAAAGTCATGCCAGAGGTGCTGGTCACTTTTTCCACACTGATTTTTCTTAAAAAGAAAAGAGAAGAAAAAAACGTTTTACATAATTGACCGGCGACCTGACCATCTAACAGACAGTCTCCCTGGATCCCTCTAACTTTGATGATGCAAACTGTTTTCCTGACTGAACACAAAGGTGAAAGTCCAGCTGTCTAAAGAATTACACAAAATTGAGTCTAATCTGCTTCAACTTTTGCTGCGCCGCGTACTTTCTGATTCCATTTGGTTGAAAGCATCGGTTTTATTGCGTACTGCGTGTTGCAGGACAGAATGAGTCACTGCTATATGTTCTCTCCGGGCTTGCTCGTGAAAAGCGCAGCGGGGACGGGCAAATTGGGAGCAGATCTGTGACTCACCCCTCCGACTTTAACCAGCTCACCATGCCGCACGCTGAAAACAAGGGGGCTAAACTTGTGAGAATAGGGCTGTTTGCAGAGAGTTGACTGGGGAGCGAGTTCCCTGGTGAGCTTTAGTTTATGACTGAACTGTGCAGCTCTGCTTGAAGCTGTTGCCTTTTTTTCATGGCTCCACATATTTAACAAATAAACCAAATTAGCTGAAAATAAATCCGGACACATTAGGCCGATGATAATTTATGCATGCTTTTTTAGCTCTTCTCAGCCAGCTGTTTGACTGGATTCACTGGGTTGCTTATTTTAGAGGCTTGTAGTCAGAAGTGAGGAGGGGGGGAGTCCCAAACCACCTCTTAGGGTTTTATTGGCCGTGCGTACATATTTCACACACCCTGGAATAGATGCTGGAAAAGTCTTTTCAAATAATGCTCTGATTTGTCCAAAAAGGATTTTTATTTTCCTAGAATATTTTCCTCCCCGTAGGAAGTGATGCTGGTAGCGTGACCGAAAGAAGGAACAACAAAGCGTCCTTTGTTTTAATGACAACGTTTTGTTTTTAGTTTCCCTCTTTTAGTTTTAGTTTTGACCTGTATTGTTGAGCCTTCTCAGCTACTCTATAGTGCCGTGTTGTGGGAGTGTATGTTCCAGTGCTTTTGTGAGTTATTCCAAAATAGCCAAAAGGTCTGTGAATATTTGCAGCTGGTGACCTTTGCCGAGCTTAACTTACCACTGTGTAATTTCAGCCTTGAAAACAAAGGCCCGTTTAACTTGTTACTGTACTGGTTCTCTACACACCCAGAAGCATTTTTTTTTCATTATGTTTGACTTGGCTTCTTCTTCTGCTGCTGCTGCTGCGGATGTATCCCGTTCACTTCCAGACAGATTAGCCGAGTTTCCTACATTTCCTTCACAAAGATGGAAACCTGGAATACTTTCTGTGCTGTTAAGAACCAAAAAGGCTGCTTCAGAAAATGATAGCATTTATGGTTGGGAATATTTTAAACCAAGCTACCTTCATTCTGGTGTTTTGTCTTGGAAGAAGTGTGTAAACTAAAACAAATTGCTCAGAATTTTTTTTATAAGTGTGTTTTATCTTGACTTAACATATCAAAGGCTTAAACGGAGGCTTTTCTGCTTCCCTGGATTTACTTGTCATTGTTTCTGATCATGTCCCTTTAAGACTCTTGGCTGTACACTTACTTTTATCCTGCTTGTTGCTTATTTTTTCTTCCCCAAAACATTTTTCTATTTCTAAATTTAGGATTGACCTGTTCAGTGTGTCAGGGGGACATCTCAACATCCCCAAAAAAGGCTTGTAGTTTTTTTTTTAACTGAATAGGGCATGTCACTCTGCGTGCTCCGGAACCACACAGCCCTCCTTAGATGTCTGGGTCTATTTTAAAACCTGTCAGCTGATGTGCACAGATGTAATTAAGAATAACAGAGGGTTTAGGCATTGCCGTATTTAATAAGCATCATTGTTGTTCTGAGCTTTGTATTTCCACGTAATTAAAGGGACTCATTGCAAACAATGAAATCAAACCGAAGAAGGTTATCCAGAGCTATATCAGACAGTGCAGTTCGAAAGAGTTTGCTTGAGTAGTTTTCCAGATGTGATATGCAATTCTAAAATGCAGGTATGCACTTAATGTAAATAAAGCACTTTCATCTGCATACTTCACTCAGCAAATCTGAGCATACATACGTACCAGTACATCAAAATTGTTGGACGCCAATTTCAAACGGCTCTTTTATTGACGTTGCCATCGTTGACCTATTTTCAGTCACTTCGGCTGTTTACAAACATGTGATAGTTGGCATCTGTTCACAAATTTTTCTATCAATTTATTTTTAATTTAGGACACAATAACTATTGATATGAGGATAAAAAAATATGCAGATTTCGTGTCTTACTCAGATTTTTATTTTGTTTGGACTAGTCTTTCTGACATTAAAATGAGTACCTTTTTAAGGTCATGTGAATGATACAACTTATGAAGTGAGACATGGTTTCTGTTAACTTCAGGGTATTTTGGATCTAAATATGTGTATGTGTGGTGTAAGTTATATCATTATTTTCCTCAGAATGTTCAGACTCAGGCGGCAGGCAGCAGTCTACGACCTGAAACCCCCAGCACCTTAACAGAAACCGAAGGGGAGATGGAGGAAGGCCTACTGGAAGTGGACCTCGACAGCTACCAAACGACACTGGAGGAGGTTTTGACTTGGCTGCTGTCAGCTGAGGATGCACTACAGATGCAGGACGAGGTGTCAGACGATGTGGAAGAAGTTAAAGATCAGTTCCATACACATGAGGTAGGAGGAAACAAACAGGTCGGCTGAAATCATCCTGAACAGAGACGCAAACTCAACAACTGTAATTTGACTTTGGTCTGTTTTTCAGGCTGGTTTAACAGAATATAAATCCCTGAAATTCCAGCCTCTTGAACCTGTATTTCAGAATGAGTTATGTTAAATTACAATGTTGTTAATGTTCACGATAACCTAAAAGTTACGACTGACATGCTATTTGACTCACACACCAGCGATCTGTCTAATACCTGTCACTCTTCATCGGGATGTACGACAGCATCCGGCGGAGAACGCGAGGCCTCCCACAACTAGCAGTACATGCTCTGTACATGTTGGGAATGCCAGGAATTCTACTGAGACCTGTGGTGCACAGGACTCCAAAGTGCCCCGGCCCGGAGCGTACTTGTTTGCTCGACATGGGGGCGTATTAGCACAGTTTGTGTCTGTGCATGTGTGTAAAAGGGCTTTGGATGGATTCCCTTGGCTGAAATGTGAATATTTGTGAAGCTGAATGACTGGAATCCAGGTCAAAGCAGAAACCTGGTCGGGAGACATGGAGCAATATGATCCAAATCCTCTTTAGCAGCTTTTCAGGAGGCTGTGGAAAAAGGTTCAGTTTGCTTTGACCTTGCGGTCCTTATACTGTGACCTGCAAAAATAAGTTACTTGCAGTTGCTGTCATAAATGCTTCCTCTCCCTGAGTCCTCAAAGAAGCTGTCGGTCCATTCACTGAGTTTCTTTTTGCTACAAGGAAATAAAAGCAAATTGTCAGTATTTCTTCTTAAAGTAGCTTTCCTTCCCTTTCTGTTTCAAAATTGGTCTGTTTGCCAGCTCACCATTCAGTTTGTGCTTGCAGACTGTTGCTACAGCAACACATGCACATTTAAGGGTGCAAAGGTGACATCCACTGCTCTCTGTGGACATTATGAAGAACTAGAAAAAAAGAATATTTGGAGAAAAAACTATCCAGATGTTAATATGGGACTGCCAATTGCAAGAATGGCACTTCAAATGATAAAAAAGATAATATTAGGCCTTAATGTTCCTGCACGATGTTTCCAAGCTTGATTTAAAATGTATGTGTGTGTGTGTTGTTGTTTTTTTAAAACTTTGCAGTCCTTTTTTTCCCTTTGTGCAGGGATATTTTCTTTTTCCCAGGACACAAATCTGTGACGTCCCGTAAATTTACCGGAACCATGTGCTTTGTCTTCTTTTTAAGGCCTTCATGATGGAGCTGACAGCTCATCAGAGCAGTGTGGGTAACGTGCTGCAGGCCGGCAACCAACTGATTGCCCAGGGCAACCTCACAGAAGAGGAAGAGGAGGAAATTCAGGAGCAGATGACCCTCCTTAACTCCCGCTGGGAGTCCCTTAGAGTGGCCAGCATGGACCGCCAGGCCAGGTAGAAACACTCACGTTTTGCTAATACTTCAGTCCTTCAGTGGTATTGTCTTTGCAAATAGATAGTGTAATTATCTGATTTGTAACTGAACCCCTGTAAGCTTTTTGGATTTTAGGAGAAGTGCAGTTTAAGCTCGAGCAATTTGCAGAATTTTCTGCAGAATTTAAAGTTAATATAATCCAATTTTAAAGGTGAACAAATTAGGACTGCCTTGTTTTTTCTTTCCGCCTTTGTACCAGTCTGAATGTCCTCGTGTCCTGGATTCCTCCCCCTCTCATTTTCCAGGCTCCATGAAGTTCTGATGGACCTTCAACAGCAGCAGTTACAGCAGCTTTCTGACTGGCTGACGATGACAGAGGAGCGGATCAAAAGGATCGAGACCCAACCAGCAGCTAAAGACCTGGACACCTACAAGGAACAGTTAGAACAACACAAAGTAAATGAAGTTCTCATTCAGACTTTTCTGAAGGGTATAGAAAGGTTGCACTTGCTTGTTTTTTCATACTTGCCCAGAAAAAGAGAGGAATATAACCCATTGTGTTGGAAAGTGTGTGTTTATGCAGCTAATTGTCAGTCTCATTGTACAGGTTTTTCCCTAAAATATGTCAGTCTTGTGATCACCATCACATGTCTGCGTCCACAGTCACCATAAATTAAATAGACTTTTCTAGCAGCTCTGTTAATGGGTAAAATGTGGAACTCCCTGTTTGTGTTCATGTGCAGGAGCTCCAGAACGACTTGGAGGCCGAGCAGGTGAAGGTGAACTCTCTGACTCACATGGTGGTCGTGGTGGATGAGAACAGTGGCGAGAGCACCACCGCTGCCCTGGAGGAACAACTGCAGGTAGGAAATCAGGCTTTTTAGGTGAAATCCAGAACATGTTGAGAAACGACAGATGATTTCTTTGTATCTGATTCCACTGAATACAATCTGTAACATGATCTCTTCTGGAATGTGATCATTTCTGTCTGGATTCAGTCTCTGGGCGAACGCTGGGCAGCTGTGTGTCGTTGGACAGAAGAAAGGTGGCAAAAGCTGCAGGAAGTTTTTCTGGTTTGGCAGCAGCTTCTGTCAGACCAGGTGAGATATTTCACCTTCTACAAAACACTTCTTGTTCCTTTGTTTTGGTGAAATGATTAGTTGCAATGAATCTGTGCAAACTGAGCTAAAGTATATTGAGTCTGACAAAAATGTTGCATAAATTACATTTTAAAAGCCCCTCTGTGTGTTTTAAAGACGATGATGTCAGTGGGACATTTCAGTTCCATTGTTCGAAGATTAAAAGAAGGTTCTTTATTTCATTTTATTTTTTTTTCTACCCCTAATGCAATCCAAAAAACATTTCTTTGTTGTTTTTAAACACATCTGTTTTTGAAAGTCTTTATGTTGCGTTAAAGCCTAAAAGTTGTCTTTCTAATGCATGTTGCATAACAGAAAATAAAACGTGTTTTGCCATTTTTCGACAGAGTTTGTTCAGAGCGTGGTTGGCTGAAAAAGAGACTGTTTTAAATGAAGTTCAGACGAGCAACTTTAAAGACTCCAGTGAATTTGATTCAAATGTTCAACGATTAGCTGTAAGTAGACGGCCTATTCTTTTTTTAGTCGCTGGAGTTTTCATATTTATCTTTGTTGTTGCAGCTTTGCCTCTCTGTTTTTTAAATTAGATTTTAAAGGAGGACATGGAGAAGAAGAGAAGGACTCTGGACAAACTGTCCGATGCAGGACAGGATGTGATACAGCTGCTGCAAAGTTCTGAGGCAGGAGCTGAGATCGAGGCCGACACAGAGGAGCTGGCTCGTAGATGGGACAATCTGGTTCAGAAGCTGGAGGACTGCTCGCTCCAGGTGTGTGTCGATCAGTTTCCTCTTCTCTTAGTGCTCAGTGTTTTGGTTGATCATAAGAAAGGTTGAACATAGCCACAAAAAAGGGGCACCACTCCGAATCTGCATGTCGTTCTTGATTTATTGTCGTAGTTTTATATAATCATCACACATAAAAGCTCAACAGAGTTATTTATAATTTTGTCGCAGTTCAGCTAACTTGTAAATCAGAAACATTAGAAGTTGACAGAGTTTGCTTTGCTCGGTATCTCATCTGCAGTGGGTTTAGTTGTCTGCCTTTTTCTCCGTCACGCTCAAACCCTCAGTTAATGGCGGCTGCAACGAACGCTGGGATGACTCCAGCAGGAGAACAGTCCATCGTGGGGACTGTTGCCTCGACCACTTCTATCGTCGAGCAAGAGCTGGTCGAGCCTGCTCCCTGTAAGAGACGAATGGTGGAGACGGATGCAGAAACTAGAAGACTGTAAGAACCGTTTCTCTGATTCTGCCCAAATAAGAGTAATAAAAAACAGCCTTGCAAACACTGAAGCACACACTGTGTTCTGCAGGTTTGAAAACAAGGTTTCGGACTTATTCAGCTGGATGAAAACATGGAAGACATCCGCTCAGACGCTGGCCTCCACACCTCCTGAAACTACACCCGACACACCAGACCTGCAGGAGAAACTAAAGGTAAAGTTGCAAACTGAGTCGGCTCAAATAGATCCAATGTACAGTAAGGGTTTATTTAAACAACTGCTTCCTAATTATGTTCAACTTTTAGAATCTGGAGTTGGAACTCAAAGCAAAGGAGAGCCCAGTCAGCCAAGTGATCCAGGAAGGACGGAGCCTGATGGACCAGCTGGAGAGAGGTATGAAGAGCATGTTTTACTCATACACTTCAAATCAAACGCACAAAATCATCAAAGTTTTGCTAAACATGTTCCTCTAAACAAACGGCTCATTTCTCCTTTCCCCGTGTCCCCTTTGCCATATGTTGTAACTTATCTGCAGCTGGGAGACATTTTTAGGTGTATAAAAAAGTTGCATTTCTTGTGTATTTATTTGGTTTTAAATAAATGCATAAGAAAATACTAAAAGATGAAAATTTCCAATTAAAGGTTGGCTCTTATTTAGTATTTTTTTTTTTTGTGTCCTCCCGCAGAGGCAGTGAGCGTGGACTTCGTGAGGACAAACATGGACCTGATTCACACCGAGTGGGATGTCTGCACACGGGAGCTCCAGGCCGCCTGCGATCGGGTCCACACTCAGACCCAGGTCAGAGCGGTTTCTGCGGAGCTCGCAGACCTGGACCAGGTCCTGGAGAAGCAGGACCAGTGGCTGGCTGCAACTCCATCTGTTGGAAAGTCCGACGAGGTCGAGCTCAGGAAAGTGAGCGAAGAGTGTCAGGTGAGATTTAGTGACTCGGGTCTCCGTTTGTTTGAAACGTGACTTTAATTCAGAATTTCATTTTTAACCCCTCGACTCACAAATCCTCCTGAGCTTAAACAGGAAAAACAAAATTCAAAGAAAACACAAAAATGCATTCTTAGAATGAATACAAGATATCTTTTAGTTAGCCAGGATAGTAATTTAAGGCACAGACAGTTTGGTAATTAAAGCTTTCTTAAAGGAATAGTCCAGTAAACTTTGAAGAGAAGTTCTGACTAATAGTTATCAATAGTTAGTACCTTCTCAGGCATGACTTCAGTCATAGAGCACAACGTATAAAGAAAGAGCAAATAGTGCCTATTTATTTTAATTTTTTTAATCATTTTTCAGGCTTCCAACACAACTTTTTCTTAAAAACGACATACTGGTGTGAAAGAATAATAATAAACCTCTACACTTTGACATGACACTGTTTAGTTTGTTGTTTTCTCAGTTGGACAACCTCCGTGTTACTTCTATGGAGGTTAGATAATAAACTGAGCAGCTTCGACACCATCAGCATATCTACGGCCCGTCTCCGCTCCGCTCACGTACATTTGCAAAGTAATACAGTGACTTTTAGATTCTAATAAAATACATTTGGCAAGAATGAGACAACTTGCCAAAAAATGAAGAGTATCTTTTAGATAAAACTCCAGAGGTGTCTAATGAGGGCAACATTAAAAAAGATAAGTATTAAAAAATATCATTTTCCTGCATAATTAAACCATATTAAATGAACAAAGTTCTCATTTTGCTCTGAAGCAAATGAATTCCCTCATTTTAAGTCTAAAAATTCTTCCTTTGTTTCTGAACAATAAATGTCTTTGCTTAATTGCACTTGAATTATTAATTTCCCTGCTGTTAGGAGTAATCAGAAGCCCCACGTTACATGAGAACCTCTTTCTGACAAGCTCATTAGTGAACTTTCTCCTTCATCTGGTGTCCTGCAGTCGCAGCTCGCTCAGGTCACGGCCCTGACTCCCCGTCTGGAGCGGCTGTCCGCAGAGGTGGGGACTCTGGGGGCGGTGCCCTCCCTGAAGGACAACTTGGTGGTGGTTTCTGCGCATCACGCCTCCACTCTCCAGCAGCTGCAGAGCAGGCAGCAGGAAGTCAAAGAAGGTAACTCTCCTGTGTTTTATTTAAATCATTTGTTAAATGAGCGACAGGAGAAATTAATTCCAAAAACACTGATTAACAATACCAAAGTGCCTTTCAGGGGAACTGACAGCCTTGAGCCATCAGACCAGGAGATTTAAATCTCCTTTTAAACAAAGACCTTTTCCTTCTCCTTGCTTTTGAACCAGCTCTCTCAGGTTTATAAGAAAATTAAGAGTGATGGCGATGTAAATTTGACATCAGCTTTTATATGAAACCTTGGCCAGTAGTAGATGATGCCCTTTTATGGCCTTCTAAAGCTCACAGATGTGTGAGTGTGTACGTGAGCGTGTTTTGCTTTAGGTCATACTTCTGTCAGCTCACATCTACCTGAGGACGTGACTTGATGTGGAGCAGTCCTGAAAATCAGTCACCGTTTTACCCCAGGAATTTATGTGCGCTGCTTTTAGCCAGAAATGAGTCTGTAAAGGAAGACTTGTATGTCTTCCTGAACATAAGCGTGCACGCGCGCGTGTGTGTGTGTGTGTGTGTGTTTGTTTTGCTGTGCCTCTCGGGCTTGATGACTCTTGAGGATTTGGATGACACTCAAGGAAAAGTATTTTGTTTTTTCTCGAGTTTGGTTTGTTTCTTGCTGGGGCTTTTTCCACCCCATGAATAATCTGCTTTCTGTCGTTTCTGTCTCTGCATAAGCAAATCTAGATTATGTGAGCTTTAAATCACCTGGTAATTAATAGAGACAGAAAAGGAAAGGGAGCCAGTCATGAGGAAGATGTAATGTAATCTTTGTACTCTTTGTAAGCCTTTGCGTGTTCATGACACTGTAGCTGTGATTTTAGGAGGTCAAGCAGTTTAAACACTGTACAACTTTGGCTCTGTCCAACCGTGTTTTGTTGATACACAAATGTTTTTATTGTTTGAGCGTTACGTCCACATGGAAATGACATTTTAGGAGCCCCTGAACCTCTAAGTTCCAAGTTTAAATGCCATTGTTGTGTTCTTATGTGAACAGCTTAAACACAACATTTTGAAATCGATGTGTAGTCTCACGTCCTTGACAGAAGTAACAACAATAATGACAGATGACGTGCTTGTGTTTGTGCTGCAGACGCCACTTTCTCAACTACAACTACACTATACATCAAGTACACATTTAAAAAACGTAGGAACTGAAACAGACTGAGACTTGAGTATTATTTACCCAGCTGTTCCTCTGGATTCTCTGCCTGAAATCGTCCACATGTCTTCAGATTTGAGCTGACACAACGTCCGGTCAGTAGTAGTTTCATGTGACACAGAGTAGAAGTTCCACTTCCTAGTCGGTCTACAATAAAGATTCAGTTTTTGCTCTTGTAATTGCCATCCTGCCTTTTTCTCTCCCCGTTTTTGTTTCGTTCGTCTTCTTTCCTGTTCATGGTGTATTTTAGTGTCAGCGTCACGGCGCCACACACAGGCCTGGCGGAGGTACCGCAGGTCAGGTCGGGTCGGGTCATTATCTGCGTTTCCGTGTGGATGAAAACTTTTCCAAACACCGTGTCTTGTTTACGAGGAAAAAGATAATTTTGGAAAGACAAAACGTTCCTGTGTTGACGAGGCCTCAACCTTTTTAAGTAAACACGCTGTTAAATATTTTACATCCTCAAACAGAGTCAAAAAAACTCACCACATGCAAAAATTGGGAAATCCCATTCAGCTTATTGCTTGTTTATGATGAATAACATCATTCCCCATTCAAATACTGCAAATGTTTACTTTCTCCATTCTGTTCTCTACACACCTCACCTTTCCTGTTGTTCTCCTCCAGCTTTAGCCGGTCTGGAAGCCACTCGGGCGGTTCAGAATGTGGTGGAGGGCCTGGAGGCCAGGCTGGCTGCTCTTAAAGAAGATATGGTGGACATGCACTCAACGGAGAGCGCAGTGGAGCGGGCACAGGTGAGCAGTCCTGACGACGTTTAAACACTTCCTGCAAAGTACTTTTAGCGCATGTGTGAAGTAATGCTCACACACACAAAAACGTTTAGATCCCAAAATCCTGAGATCCATTTAGAGTTACTCAAACGTCTGATTAAGTTATAAAAAATAATATTAAAGCTTACAGAAATTTGTGTGTGTGTGTTATTTTGAGATAGGTGATATCTGCCAATGACGTTCCAGCTCACAGAACAACAGTTCAGTGTCAGTTTTTGTCTCCTGCAGCTTTTTTTTCAGAACACAACAGAGCCCTTTATCAACCAGTCACTTCCCCGTACGGGAGGCTGTGCACGAACATGCCTTTTTACGTCTTTTTGCGCAGAAAGACGTGCTGTTGCATTCCTTCTGTTTTTACTCCGTGTTTGTCTTTTCCTCCGCGCTGTAGTGGAATGCGGCTCTTCTTATTGTGGCAGATAGGACGCAGAGCTGGGGAGGGGGAGGGGGATGGGGGGGGGTTGTGGCACATTCTGGGCAGCGTGCCCGTGCACGAAGCTTCACGTCGGGCCAGTGAACTTGTCAGTCAGCCCAACAGTCACAAAACACAAAGCCATGATGGCGTTTCAGAGATCTGGTAGTTATTAGTCTAATGAGAGGAGACGACACTGATATTCTTGGCTCGGGATTGTTGTAGACTCTTGTTTTATTATTCACTTTAATGTCTTAAACATAGATAAACATAGATCTTGTCATATTATTGTAAGCTAGTGGTGTTTCAAAGCATTAAAAAAAGATTTCCATGTCAAGCTTTCTGGGCTATTTTTTTTTCCTTTAGACATCACAAAATTAGTTCTCAGGAAAGTTAATTAAAAGAACGCCTTTCATTCTTTATATGGTAGAGTCTGACCTGCAGCTGTTAGCTGCATGTTGTTCCTCCTTTGTTATCCTCTTTGTCTGTCTGTCAAAAATAAAGCCCAAGTTGCCCAAGATTTAAAATGAATGAAACTACAGAAAAAAAGAACCTTTAAAAGGAGTGGTTCAGGTTGTTAAAAGTGGAGTTTTGTGCAAAGGATATGAACAATAATATCAAATGATGTTCTTTTTGCTGCTCCCTTCTTCAGGGGTTGCCATAGCAAAGAATTTGGTAATTGTTTTTATGCTGGATGCCCTTCCTGCCACAACCTGGGCTTGATCCTGTAGCCTCAGGATTACAAGACCACCAAGCTACCGCAGCCCTGAACAATAATATCTACTTTTTTTTAAATTAATCCCTGATCCTTACAGTTACTAAAACATGTTGTAAACATACCAAGTCAACTCCTTAACTAAAAGCTGTGTTTGTGTGGATCTATCCCATCAAAGGTTTCAAACAATAAATATCTTACCTGTTGGAGACAGCTCTTTGAACGACCTCAACCTGCAGATGAAGTTTAATTTTGATCAGTTCATCGAGCTAACATCTTGTCCAAGCAGGGCCAAGAACAGAGTGTATTGCTGCTGTCCTAAAACACTTTTTTTCAAATTTCAGTTAAGTGCTACAGCTAGCTGTTGCTGTAGAGATTTGCACTTGCAAATAACCACAAAATTCTTTGTAGTTAACCGTGTAATGTGCAGTGGACAATTTGGGGTTTTTAAAAAATCGTTGGCATGAAATGCAAGCTGAAACACACCAGGAACGCTGCAGTGCTAAGCGTCGTTGGAACCGTGGCAATTAAAACATAACACACACGTCAAGCTGAAGTGGCTGTAACGATACAGATCAACTTTAAAATAAATGATTAGCTCACGCTAAGATTTTTTTTTTCTCTCTGTCACCAGAATAACCAATTTGTTAAGCAATGGATTGCCGAACAGTCTCCTTTTTTTTCTTCATTGTTTTTAAGACAAGATTTTGGTTCGTATATCTCTGGAAACAAATTTAGCCACAAAACTTAATCTTTTCTCATCTATTTTAACATTTTTGATATGAAACAGAGCTACAGCTCAACAAGAGAAGAACTGTCAACAAAGCATAAATAAAGAGCTGCTATGAAAACCCGGCCGTCCACATAAGGAGTGAGTACAAGGCCGCTGCTGGTGTTGGATCATAAATGAAAATAACGAAGGGGTAGTTTTTGACACGAGTCATATGCCGCCTGTGTGTTTTGCCCTTTATCTTGTCAGTCTAATCATAATAAACTGTATTTCTTCAAACTGAGGTCGTTCAAAGAGCTGTCTACAACAGGCAAGATATTTATTGTTCATAACCTCTCCTCAGAACCTGAGATCAAAAAAATCTAATCTGTTGCTTTAAGCCAGTAAAAAGGGACTTTATGGTAGGAAAAAAACATCAGATATTACATGGGATGAATCCAGAGTTCGCACACAAACCTCGACTCTTTTAGTCAAGGAGATGATTTATAGTTACACACCTTTTGTTGTAGCGAGCGCTACTTTCTCAGGGAGCATTTCAGAAGTTTCTGAGCTGTTGTTACTTACGCGCTGCTTTGAGATGTCATTTTGAGCCTGAACTCTCGCTGACCCCAGGGCCTGTGCCTGGACATCGAGCAAACGCAACAAGCCTCTGATCCCGCCGAGCTGCAGAAATGGAGTGAGCTCTCGTCCCGGGCCCGCGAGGAGCACGGCACGCTGCAGTGCATTCTGGGCAGCATGAAGGACAATCAGGTAGCTTGGCTGTTATCGGAACTTTGTGGGCTTTTAGCTATTTACGATGAATGGTGTTCATTCAGTTGTCTGTTTACGTGCTGCGTTTAGGTGCGTTTGGAAAAAGTGGAATCCTGGTTGGATGAGGTTCAGGAGCTGTTGTCTCGGGACACCACGGGGTTGGGAGACACACAGAATCTACAAGATGAGCTTAATCAGTGCAAGGTGACAGAAAAGCTAATTGTGTTCATTATTTTTTAACAGCTTGACACTATAGGTAGGTATTTTATTATTTAAAATTAAATAATGTTTATAACTATCCACAAGATATCAAACAGTACGTAGGGTTGTTTTGACATATTTGCAATTCTAATCAAACAGTTCTTGAAAATAAGTGTTGTTTTTTTGTTCTGTAAATTAGCTTTATACATCTGCCCTTTACTGAAGACTTCTTAGTAACATTTTGCACTTTCATTTTTTTTATTGTTGCACGTACAAACTAAACAAAACCTTTTGCTTTAGAGTTGTCCTTTTCTGCCTTTTGTTGCCGCCGTAGTTTCTCTCACTTACAAAAGAAGGAGGAATATTTAAGTGTTACACAGTTAGAGGTGATTAAAAAATTCAAAGCATTTGGTGTAGTTGGTATTGTAGTTTTACATAGTTTTATTTTTTTCACCTGATCAGTCTGTTTATGACAGATTTGGATTTAGAATTTTAGGACGACCCCTCAAGGTTTTCTTTTTCTCTTTCTGAACTAGGAGTATGTGAATAAGATGGAGCTGGTGGATCGTTCGTTGAAGCAGATGGAGGAAAATGTAATTGCTGTGCAGGCGGCTGCAGTCCCAGGACTGGCCACGTGGGGAAAGGAGAAGTTAGGAGAACTTGAAGGAAGATGGGCCAAACTTAGCAAACAGGTGCCCCAAACTGTCATGTATATTTAATTTATTAAGTGGCTGATTACATTTTCCTGTCTGTAAATGCAGAATTACTTTCTCCCTCAGTGTCTTTTATGTTTGTATTCTGCAGTCTGTATGTAATTCACACTAGGATAAATTTAATGTCCGGTGCTTATTTCTCCCACCTGAGTCATCTGTTTTCCTCCAGCTCGTGAGCTATCAGGAGTCTGTGTCAGAGAGTCAAGAGAAGCAGGAGAACTTGAAGAAAGACCTGGCAGAGATGCAGGAGTGGATCGCCCAAGTTGACGAAGAGTTTCTTATGAGAGACTTTGAGTACAAAAGTCCCGAGGACTTGGAGGCATCGCTGGAGGAAATGAAGGTGGGGAAATGTTGGGAGAACTGACTACTTGAGAAACTGGAGAACTTATTTTTTTAGGAAAATGCAGTGTGAGCCCGAAACGACTCTGCTGAAATTTGCTGAAGAAGCTAAAACTTACGTTAAAACTAAAAATGGCAAAACACTAGCTAAAAGCTAAAATAAGAAAAACTCTAGCTTTAAAGTCAATAGTAGCAAAATGCAAGCTTATGGTAAAATTAGGAAAAGGAAAAGGATGGCTAAAAGCAGGCAAAATCAGCTTTAAGCAAATAAGAAAAACATTCAGGGAAAAACAAAAATATAAAACAAGAAAGCAACCCTGTGAATTAAAATCTGCGCTCACACAGTTATGTAGCTTTTTAACACCTTGTCTGTTGACATGTTACACGCCCTCGTGTCTTTCAGCGAGCGAAAGAGGATGTGTTTCAGAAGGAAGTGAAGGTGAAGATCCTGAAGGACAGCATCAACCTGCTGGTGTCCCAAACATCGCACTCTGGTGGAGGCTGTGGGCAGGAGCTGACCTCGGAGCTCGACAATGTCCTAGCCAATTATCACAAGCTTTGTGACCGCCTGAAGAGCAAATGTCACACCCTGGAGGTAATCTTTGTCTCAATATGAACTCAGTCTCCGTGTATTGAATATTAAACAAACAATAGTTGTTCATCAAATGAACTGTATTCACTTAAAAAATATATATCTGAAAGAAAATGCACTCAAGCTTCACAGTTTTTGTAAATCTGACCTGATTAGTTCTATGGTCTGCGTTTAGGATCGCCTTGTTTCAGAACAGCTGTAGATCTTTAAACCAACGTAACTCATATATTCATGCAGTGGTGGCTCAGTTTAGCTGGAGTTGGCTGCTGTGGTTTAGTTTTGGAATGACGTCTTGATTTATGTGATGTGTCACATCTTGGGCTTTCTCATTAATTTCTATGCAAGGATTGAGAGGAGTATAAAAATAATGCATGTACAGTTTGTTCAAAACCTTAAAAAGTAGATTAGATGTCACACATGTAACTTTGTTGGGCTTATAATCATGTCTGTTCTGTCAAAAGTCAAAATATAACCGTTTTCTCTTTTAAAACAGCGTATATAAGTGTATTGGCGTTGTTCTGTGCAGGAGGTCTGGTGCTGTTGGATGGAGCTGCTTCAGTACCTGGACCTGGAGCAGAGCTGGCTTAACACTGTGGAGGAGAAGCTGCAAACCACTGAAAACCTGACGGAGAGCCCCGAGGTTGTTAATGAGGCTCTGGAGGTATGAAAACAAAGTACTTGTTGAATTGATTATAAGCTAGAGCAGTGGGATATAAATCAAACGACCTAAAATGAATTATTTTCCTTCTAATGAAATGATTGTGTATAATCCTCTGTTTTAGTTAAAAACAGTTTAAATAAATAATTTAATGCCCAGAATTCAAAGTAAATGAATTTCCGACTAGAAAAAGTTCAATTCCAGAAACTAATAATTTAATTATATGCAAAATTACATGTTAATAGCATAATTTGTCTTTGATTTGTCTCCTAGATTTCTTCTGCTTTCACTTGCTCTGCTGCTATATCTGTAGAGCGCCTGCAGCACATCTGTCAAACTCACTTTTAATCACTTTGCTGTTTCTGTAATGTCACACAATGATGAAAGAAACTGAAGACCCTCGAAGACAGTGTTCCTCCTCCTTCTCCATGTCCTTCTCATCAAATGTTGCCTCTTCCAACAAGTCCACTCTTTTCTCACTGCCTCACTCATCTGAACCTGTTCCATCCCACCCTCATGCTCCTCCTCATCCTCTTGTTTTCGTCAGACTTACCCTTTCGGGGGTGGGGGGTAGGGGTGCAGCGCTGTTGCTCTTTCTTCCCATTACCTCCGGGAAGGAAAAGCAGCATTTAATGAACTTACATAAACATTGTTGGATCCAAACATGTGCTGTCACTCTCTCTCTTTCTCTTATTTGGGTCTTGTTTCCCTTTCAGCTCGTACATTTTTTTAGGCTTGCTTCTACCTGACACACCCAACGCAGCAATTTCTGCATCTTTGTCTGTTTTTAACTTTGATTATTTCAGTCTTTTACACACCTAATTGTGCAGGTTTAGTGTCTTTCTTTTGGCGTGTATTTCCTCTGCTATAGTTAACAGGTTCAGTTCAGTTCTTAAACTTATTCCTGCTCCTTTAAGGTTTATTTTATTTTCTGTAAAAAGACCAATTTGATCTCTGTTTGCAGCTTTATCAAAACATATATTTTTTATTTCTTTTTTTTTATCCTTTCCTTGTAATTTTTCGGACCTTGTTTTCATGCGTGCACCCGTTTCTTCCTCACAACTTTGCAGTCTTTGGAGAGCGTGCTCCGCCACCCCGGGGACAACCGGACGCAAATCAGAGAGCTGGGTCAGACTCTGATAGACGGGGGCATTCTTGATGAACTCATTAGTGAAAAACTCGAGGCCTTCAACTCCCGCTACGAGCAGCTCAACCATCAGGTCAGGACTTCTTTATTCTAGTGCATGTATAATATTTTCCATATCCTTGTTCGGTGAAAATAGCCGGTTACATTCCTGAGTAAAATAATTAATAACACGCTCTAAGTCTGCCACTGTGGTCACTCTTTTTCAGTTTATTTGCTCGGAAATGCACTGCTGAGTAAATAAAAACCCCGGACGGACAGATTTAAATCCCTCTTCCTGTCGTTATACAGGCGGTGAACAGACAGGTCAGCCTCGAGCAGCAGCTGCACACGCTGAAAGAGAACGAACAGGCGCTCCAGACGCTGCAGGAGTCCCTGAGCCAGCTTGACCACACTCTCACCTCCTACCTCACTGATCGCATAGACGCGTTTCAGCTCCCCCTAGAGGCACAGGTGGGTAGTACGCATGAAGTCCTGGAAAAGCATCCTAACATGATCCTTAAAAAGTAGTGGTATATCCCATAAAATGGTTTATTTTCTGATTATCCTTACCAATTTAGAAGCAAATTGAATTTTGCATGTTCACAAAATGCAATCAATTCGGGCAGATTGTGGATGTCTCATTTTAGCAATATCTGTTTACTTTCCTTCAGACTATCGGTACAGAGATTGCAGCCCACGAGGCGACAATGGAGGAGATGAAGAGAAGAAATGTGGTTAATTTACCTCCTCCCACTTCTGAAGGAAAAGCAGGCCGTGGTGGGACCATGTTGGACCAGCTGCAGGTAACACTGCCTCCTACTGGTCAAAGTCAGGATCTGGTTTCTCATCCAACTACTGCTTCTATTTTAACATATGAGATTATTATTCACTTTTGCATCTTTAGATGTAATTCTTCAACGATGAATCACAGAAATGTGTACTTTTGTTGACACTTTGCATTGCTGTCTGCAGAGGAAACTGAGGGAGATCTCCACAAAATACCAGCTCTTCCAAAAGCCTGCGAACTTTGAGCAACGCATGCTGGACTGTAAGAAGATCCTGGAGGGGGCCAAAGCCGAGCTGCATGTTCTGGAAGCAAAAGATGTGGAACCAGAAAAGATCCAGTCCCATCTCGCTGGGTGTATGGTGAGAACTTGAGCTTTGTTGTACACGACCTGTTGGTGCAGCTTATGGTCATTATTAAAAACTTACATGGGTTTTCTTTATAAATAAATGATAAAGCTATTCTGGACATTTAAATGTTGTGTTTTTTTTTCTATGTAGAAATTATATAAGTTGCTGAGTGAGGTGAAGCTCGAGGTGGAGACGGTGATAAAAACAGGACGTCAGATTGTTCAGAAACAGCAGACGGAGAACCCCAAAGCTATGGACGAACAACTTACTGCTCTCAAACTGCTCTACAACGACCTCGGGGCTCAGGTACCCTGTTTAGATTGTTTTTTCATTTTAAAGCACATCATTTCTCCTTGTTCCATAAAATTCAGCTTTGAGGCACGCTCTTTGTCTTCACAGGTCACCGAGGGCAAGCAGGACCTGGAAAAGGCTCTCTCTTTGTCCCAGAAGTTCCAGAAAGAGAGCGCCGTCATGCAGGACTGGCTGTCCACGAACGAGGTCCACATGCAAGAGAAAAACAGCGACGGAGACATGCCAGCTGACATCGATGCTGAGGTTGCATGGGCTAACGTGAGTGACTGCCGACAGTAGAAAATCATCAGTAGCAGCTTAGATTACTGTTGACTTCCTTTACTTTCTGCAATTATGAATTTTTCCAATGATGCAACCTTTTTCTCATGGAACAAAGAGGTTTATTGATATGACTTCTAAAACAAGCACTTACCCCTCTCGCCAGTAGGTGGAGCAGAAATCCTATTTTTTGTTTCTGTATGATGCATAGAGATGTTTGTTTCTAGGTTTATGTGTCAAACTTTGTTATCCTCGGTTATTTTCATAGAATAAACTAAAGAAGTGGGAACAAAGTATATTTTTATGACAGGCTCCTGGTAACAAAGTGCCCAAATATCCAGTTTATTTTGACACTGGTTTCTCCTTCGATTTGATTTTAGGAGCCTTTTTATGCCTGAATGATTCACAAGTTCGGTTTTGTGGCTCAACAAATAACAAAAAATAATCATATAAAAATGTTTAGGTACTGAAGTGAAAATGAGTGAAAAAATATTTAAAGAAAACCTTTAAAAGCTCCTCAGAAAACAAACTATTCACCGCTTTAAAACATGACAAGGAGGTCTGGCTGCTTGGAATCGTAATCTAAAGAACTGAGGGATGACTCGAGTTGCTCAGAGTACTGCATAAAAATGGTTAAATGTGCGTGACTCGATCAGGGCCTGCTGAAGGAGACGGATCGTTGGAAGGCGGAGCTGTCCAACCTGACGGAGGTCAGTGCAGGTCTGCAGACTCTGGTGGAGGGCAGCGAGGCTCAGCTGGAGGGCAAACTCTGTGACCTGAACGAAGCCTGGGGCCGCGTGCGCACCTGGACTGAAGACTGGCTCAGCGCTGTTCTGGTGAGGGCAAAACACTGCAAACGACTAGATTTAATGAAGAGCACAGCAATTTTTTTTTATATTGTCTTACGAGTGTCGATTTTCTCTGTCCTGCATCATTTATCACAACTTGCAACTAAACAAAAGCATTAAATTTAACTTTGACTTGTAGTGCATCATTGTCCTAGGTGAAGATTATTACTTAACTTAATAATGCATATCAAATGTGATGTAATATGCGTAAATTTGCAGAGTCACCAAAATGAGGTGGAAATTTTAGACGAGAACTTGGCTCACATCAGCACCTGGCTCTACCAGACTCAGATCCACCTGGACGAGGCCGAGCGTCTGCCTCCAGCAGAAAGAGAAAAGGTGTTAAAGGTAAGACCGAGAAACTCATTGCATCTCAGAGATGCTGCATAAGCACGAGCGAAGGTGAAACTATCCTAATGTGTGGAAAGAATTCACCAAGCATCAAACACACATAAGGAAAAGTGAAGTTTTCATTTTTTACAAATGTGAAATGTGAAATAAAGGCATTTTGATGTGTTTTCAGATGAACTTCAGCAGATTTTCTTTAAAATCTGACTGTTCAAAAGCTTATAAATGTAGACACTGTTTGTTGTGTGTAGTTTTTGATAACTAATGCTCATTCTCTCCCTTACCAAAAAAACAACAACAACCAAATGTTAGTGCAAGCTTGTTGGTATTGCTGTAAGTAGTGTGTTTTAATAATCAGACATTTGGGAGAAACGACAGTTAGAGCCCTTTACGATTATGTTACATTTTTTCTTTTGCAGTCGTATTAACTCTTAGATCTTCCCTTCTTTTGGCAATCAGAACTGAAACTAGACATCAGCTCAACTTAATCGGTTCATGCTGAACTATGTCAAAATAAATAATAAAAATAAACATAATCTACCTCCAACCCTCTGGATTAAATACAGTTTAACTTTAATGGGTACGTGGATGACACTCAGCTGTTTATTTCCACCAAACCTTCCTTTATTCTCCCCCTCTTCTCTTTGTGACTGAGTACAGAAAATCAAATGCTGCTTCTCATAGTGATAGAACAGAAGTTCTCCTCATTGGCAGGGAAACACTAACTAAGTTTGACAGTTTTTCAGTTATCATTGACACTTCATTAGTCCTTCCCTCCCCTCAGGGTAAGATTCTGGTTGCCATCCTCAGCAGCACTCTATCATACTAACCACACATCAGTAATACAGTTCAGTCTGCTTATTTCCATCTCTGTAATATTAACCGCCTTCGCTCTGGTCCGTACCCTTCACGCCTCGATTACTGTAACTCCCTTTTCTTTGGTCTTCCACAAAAGTTCCTTCGTAAACTTGAGTTGGACCAGAACTCTGCTGCACGTCTCGTTACCAGAACTCCATCCTTTAACCACATGACTCCTGCTCCTCAGCTCCTAAGGCAGTTCATAATCTCGCTCCTCAGTATGTTTCTGATCTTTTACGCGTCACCACACCCACTCGTACTCCTAATTCCTCATCTTCCATTAATCTTCCAGCACCCTGAGTCTGTCTGATCACCATGGGGGCCCAAGCTTTCAGCCACTTTGTCCTCCCGCCTCTGCAGTTCCCTTCCTCCTGACATCCGTAACTTTGACTCTCTCTACTTTGAAATCCTGTCTGGAAACATACCTGTTGAAACAGACCTGCTCAATCTGATCATTTTCATCTTTTGATGTTATTTTTTATTAATGTATATTTTTATCTCTGCATGCTTTGTTTTTACTATTCTGTCCGGACTGTTTGTTGTTTTTAATCATATTTTGTGGGGTAACCTTGGGTATTTTAAAAGCCTATAACTGAAATGTATTCTTCTTCTTATTAATATTCACATCAGCTGTCTTTGTTGTTGTTGTTTTTAGAGCATGCTAGAAGAGCTGGAGGACATCAGTCTGCGTGTGGACAACGTGAGGGACCAAGCTGTCATCCTGATGACCAGCAGGGGGCCCGCTTGTCGAGAGGTTGTGGAGCCCAAACTGGCGGAGCTCAACTGCAACTTTGACAAAGTTTCCCAGCACATAAAAACTGCCCAGGTAAAAAAATAAAAAAGTACCAAACAGGTTAACCAGCAGATTGGTGTGTGTTACAGTTTTTTTTTCTTTCTACTGGGTGGAATTTGATGCTGGTTTTGATGCAAAAACTTGTAAAGCAGTTTGTGTAACCTGTGATTGTTTTGTCCTTGTCAGATGATGACCAGTCTGGAGTCAGGAGACGCTGAGATGAATCAGCAGTCACCTCAGCTGGTACTAGAAACTTATTTATACAAGCTGCACTGGCAATTAGTTAACAAAAATCCCAAATAAAATTTATTACCAACAAACTGGAAATGAATAGAAATGCTTGCTCATACAGCAAAGCCCAGTTTTCTTTGAGATTGATTACAGCTGAGCTCTTTTTCAGAGCAGATGTGGATAATTAGACTTACATGTGAAGCTCTGACTGAGTTTCCTGAGGTTTGTTTTTGTTCTTTTTTAATCAGGTCATCCACAGTCAGGAGATCCGAGCACAAAGTCAGACTCACCCTGATCAAGCTGTGTTCCCAGCAGAGATAAAGGACCTTCAGGCAGAGCTGCAGAGCACTCTGAGAGCTCTGCAGCAGCAGCAGGACCCAGTAAACACCCTGGATGATGACAAGGTACTCAGGGTTACCTTTTAATTAAGACCAACTGTCTATCTAAATTTTGGGAAAATGTGGAATAACAGTTTATTCCCTTGTCTGGTCAAATATTTCTAATTTCTCTGTTGATTGTTGAAAAGAATGTTGATCCAGGTTATTCACTTTCAGAGGTTTTATGAGATTTTTTTTAATTAAAAATAAATAAACTGAGCTCCAGTCTGTATACAGCAGAGCTGCCACCTGATAAGGTGAGCTTTGATTGGGTGTTTTCAAGGTTTAACAAGTTTGGAATTCAATCTGTGTTATCGTGTTTTATGACGTTAAACACACCAACTGAAAGAAAACAGAGCAATCCAAAGCAAGGTCACTGTGCCAGCCAGGAAGCTCTTTTGTGTTTTAAACATCATTTCTTTCCTGAAAGACGTCTACAACCTCTCCTGTATCCTGCGTAACTTTACACTTTCTTAGCAAGTTGGAGAGATTTCAGATTTATTTAGGATTGCTCGAATAACAAAAATCTGGCTTTAAATAACATTTGAATTGGAAAGTTTTGAATGCTTAAAGTCACCTCTTCCCCCGTCCTGCTCTGCACCAGATGGATGAGGAGAAAGCCGGCGTGGAAGACCTGCTGCGAAGGGGAGAAGAACTGCTGCAGCAGACTTCAGATGAAGGCCAAAGGGAAGAGTTGAGAGAGATGCTGCTCCGGCTGCAGAGCCAGTACTCGGCTCGCAGGGTGAGATACAGAAGTTGTGCCTTCTTTGAACACCATAGACATTAGACTCTTTCTGTGTTGTATTACCCAGTTGCGCACTCACGAGCATGCATGTCTTCTTATTTCAGGACCGGCTAAAAGTTGGGCAGGTCACAGTCTCTGGGGGAACGTCATCTTCTCACAGGTTCACGGAGCAAGCAGAGTTTTCAGTCGAGGTAAACGACACGCGCACTTACATGTACTGGACTTATAATCATTAAATGGTCAGAGAAGAAACAGTTCAAAGTTTACTGAGGCCAGACTGAAAATACAGCACCAAGTCAGACTATAAGGAGGCAAGCAAAGAAATACTCAAAGAAGAAAGGTGTTTATTTTATGCAACAAAGCCCCGAATGTTGGAACAAGTGCAGCATTGTTGGCCAGTCTGCTGGGAAAGCTGCATCAGAGCCAGCAACACTTAGTAAGGATTCATCCTGCCTTCTGCTGCTCTAGTTTTGCAAAGGAGGGTGCTGCACAAGCTGCTGATCATTATCTCACAACCTCTTCATGACCTCCAGGTCCAATAGAAGAGCACTTTTAGCGAGCTTATACTTATCTCAGCTTTGCCAAACAATCGAGTTATAACTCTAAAACAGCACAAGGATTAGCCTTTGCCTCTTCCTCTGGCAGAATTTTTTTTTTTCTGTTCTTGGTATGTCAGAGCAGCTTTTAGTTTGCTTCTTGTTAAATATTAGTTTGTATTTGTTTTATTTTTTTGTGATTAAAGTTATGTGACAGTTTAAAAACTCTTCAGGCGTGCTCTAATTTGGATGACACTTTTTTCTTCTCCTCCTCTGTGATGTAGGAGATGTCTGCAGCCGGGCGCAGCAGCGCTCTGTCAGTGTCTCCTTCTGACTACCTGTTGGATGTCAACAAACTTCTGCTCGCCATGGCCGACAACGAGCTGCTCCTGAACTCTTCGGAGCTCAGCGGGGGCCTTTATGAAGACTTCTCTAGCCAGGAGGACACACTGAAGGTGGAACTGTTTACTACATGTCACCTGCAAAATCACAAGCTGTTTTTTGTAAGGCATGATGCAGAAACTACATTTAAAATTTGCTTTTTTATAGCAGTTTTTAAAATTTTAAATAAGAAAAAAGGACATCAAAAGAAGGTTGCTGTATATGTTGCCTTTGGAGTAAAATAACTTGGGAATGTCTTCAGTTTGACATCAAAACCGTGTTTATTTTTTTAGGATATTAAGGTTTCAATATGAACTTTTTTTATCGCAATAGTGAGTCGAGTTTTTTTAAAATGGTGGTATTAGATCATTTGATGTTGCAGTAAAAGTTTACCCATTTTAGATTTTCTTTCACAGAATATCAAAGAGAGTCTGGATCATTTGGGTGAGCAGATCACAGGGATTCATGAGCGCCAGCCTGAAGCCATCAGAGACGCTTCCCCTGATGAAGTGGCCCAAATGGAAGACGCCCTCACGCAGCTCAACGCCGAGTGGGACCGCCTGAATCGCATGTACAATCAGCGCAAAGGGTAAACTACACCTACAGGCTAAGACGTATTGTATTCAGTCAAACTCGTATTGGTCTTTAACAGAACAAAACTGACCACGTTGTGTTGAGTGTAAAGTTTGGTGGCGGGGGTATCATGGTGTGGGGTTGTTTTTCAGGAGTTGGGCTTGGCTGCTTAGTTCCAGTGAAGGGAACTCTTAATGCTTCAGCGTACCAAGACATTTTGGACAATTTCATGCTCTTAACTACGTGGAGACAGTTTGGGGATGGCCCCTTCCTGTTCTGACTTGAGAGTGCACAAAGCAAGGTCCATAAAAACATAGATGAACAAGTTTCGTGTGGAAGAACTTGACTGGTCTGCACAGAGTCCTGACCTCAATCTGATAGGGCACCTTTGGGATGAATTAGAGTAGAGACTGTGAGCTGGGCCTTCTGTCCAACATCAGTGTCTGAGCTCACAAGTGTGCATCTGGGAGAATGATCAAAAATTCCTATAAACACTCCTAAACCTGTGGAAAGCCTTCCCAGAAGAGCTGAAGCTGTTATAGTTACAAAGAGTGTGCCAACATCATATTAAAGCCTATGGATTAAGAATGGGCTGTCACTGAAGTTCATTTGAGTGTGAAGGGAGACGAGCGAATACGCTGCAATACAGCGTATATGCAAATGAATCTGTGAGTCAGGGTGTTTGTTTGAAGCTGCAGGGGAAGGGAATGCCAGCTGTCCATTTCTCAGGAGACAGCAGATAGGATGAAACACACTCGCCGACCTTGGTTAATGTCGGAGCAATTCCTTAGGCATAAACAGTCCCATGCCTGTTCCCATATTCATTCTCAAACGTAAACACACAGACAGTGGGTGACATTGGCCACCATCAACACAATTTGTTGGACATAAGCCGTCTTTGTTTGCTGAGTGCAGGGAGAACAAGTATGAGCGTAAACTGGCGAGGAAGTTTTCAGTTTGCATACAAATGCTGAAACGCTCCATTTGTATTCACGACAACCTCTGAGCATTCGTTTAATAAAAGAAATTGGAGCTGATTTCGAGCGAGGTTGTTTCTTTCTTTCTGCTGTCTGTGTCTTCATTTGATCAAAATGTTTTTAACTCCAATCAGCTTTAAAGTTTACAAAGTTTGGACAAATATTTGGATTGGACTTCCTGAAATTCTTTAGATCAGGATGTTTAGCAACATACAGTAGCTGCATTCTGGACTTATTGTTGCTAATATTAATTGTTGCAGCTGTGAATAAAAACAATATATTAATACTAATAATTATAATATTAAAGTGACGCTAATAGCTTAGATTATCCACAGATGTTGGACTATTAGGATTGACAAAAACGCGGTAAAAAGTTGTTATTTCTCGCTGTGCTGCAGGACTTTTGACCGTGCGTTAGAGGAGTGGGGACAGTTTCACTGTGACTTGAAGGACATTTCTCAGTGGCTGACGGACACAGAGACGCAGCTGTCCGAAAGCGTTACTCCTGATGGGCAGCTCGACCTGGAATCTGCACAGCAGCACCAAGAGGTCAGTGGAGGCTGATGCTTGGTCTGATTTCTGTACGGGGATTCATTCCTGATTCATTTCAATAAGCAACTTTGTGTTATATGATGTAGAACTTTTTGCTGACAGCTTAACGTTTATGTTACAAACGCAGTAAAAGAAAATGCGCGTCAGCATTCGTTTATCATTTCAAAGCAAGATAATAAAAATCCCAGAATGCTAAAATATGTTTGAAATAAAGACTGTGAGATAATTGGTTATGTTAGACACATTATACTTGCACTTTTATTACCCGGGAGAAACAATAAGTTCTACACTGTGTCCCAAAAACACACTATAAATCTGTTTATTATGCAGAGCAGACATGAAGATAAGTCAAGAGTACAACAAGAGAGGCCTGTAATTTGGCTCTGTTTGATGACCAAAGTGGCATTTCATTTCCCAGGGGGATTAAACCCCTAAACCCGCCGCATTATCACTGACAACACCGCCGCCATTAACACCTTTATGAGTTGCCAAACTGGAGCCACACTCCTGTCTGCATGGCTTCTTCAAATGTTTTCACAGTTGCTGAGAATGAGATGAGGGATCAAATGGAAGGGAACTGAGAGATCTATTAGCTGACTCATCCTTTCTGCGGACTGTACAATCACTCAGCTTTACGGGTTCGTCTTAAATCTCTCGTGGAGGAAGGTAGAGATTTGGCAGCTTAAATCTGGACTTGCTACAAATCATCCGCGCGAGTCAAAGACATTTGCTTTGAGATAAAACACTTGAGTTGGGGATTTGGGCCAGATAGGATGAGATTATTCAGTTTGACTGAACCTTGATTTCACAGTATTTGTTTCTAACCACTTCTTTTGTGGTTGTGTTTGTTTTTTTAATATATATTGTGTTTCAGGAGCTGAAAGAAGGCCTCGCCAGTCATCAGCCTGTTCTTGCTGGACTGACTCGCACTGGGGAGCAAATAATTGGAAAGCTTTCATCGCTTGACGGGCCCCTCCTTGAGGAGAAGTTAAATATTCTGAGTCAGCGTTGGAGAGCTGTAAACCGCCAAGTAATGGACAGACAACGCAGGTATCCACGAAAATAATAGATGGAGGATTAAAAGGACACAGTAGTCGGTGTTTAAGTTTTAGAATGGGTCTGTCTTGACTTCGTAGTTTTAAAGTACAGATAATGTAAAGATTTTATCGTCACCCGGCTGTTTGTCAATCTTGTGCAGGTCAACGTTATCAGTGTGGTCAATCAGCCTGCAACAGCAATTTAAACGTAAATTTTAGGATTAGTCCTGTAACCTCCAGCAAATGTAGATCCTAATCTGAGGACATTTTGTGTGTGTGTGTGTGTGTGTGTGTGTGTGTGTGTAGGTTGGCTGGAGAGGATCCAGCCCTGTTTGACCTGGTGAGGAGGCGTGAGGAGCTGACTGTGTGGCTGGAACAGGCAGAAAATGCTGTGAGCTCCTTACCTGTCTGTGCCACTGACAGCAACCTCAGAGAGCTCAAGGTACAGCCAAACCAAAACTACCAGCTCAAGTCACTCAAATTAAAAGAACATTGAGTTTTTGTTGAAGGGAATTGTCAACTTATATTTCTTGGTTCGGAACAAAACAAAAATATTTCCACAGGGAAACGTAAAGAGTTTTTAGTCTTAATTACTCAGTGTCCTCAACTTTACTCTTATTTTCCCATCTGCCTGTGATTCTTTTTAAAACTAAGGGTCAGTACACCTGTCTTTGCAGGCCCTCGCCGAGGATATGGACACTCAGAACGAACGGCTTGGTTGGCTGAACAAGCACGCTCCACAGATCCTGGCCAGTCCCAGTGTGAGCCCTCAGAGCAGAGACCAGCATGTGGGAAAACTGAGAACCATCAACCTCAAGTGGAGCAAGGTAAAGTTGGACAAATCCTGTGCTCAAACTCACTTTTTCTACCTCTAAAATGGCATGTTAGGAGTTTTATGTTTGGCTCTGTTTCTATTCTCATTTCCTTCCTCAATAACTTGTTTTCTCTAATGCTTTCCTTCATTCTGCAGGTAACTCATGAGTTGCTGGACAAAGTAGGTGAGGTGGAGACCAATCTGCAGAGTCACACGCTGTTCCAGGACAGGATGAACAAGCTGACAGAGTGGGTCGTCAGCACAAACCAGACAATCGTGACCCGAGGCCTGAATCCTGGCCAAGCGCTGGTATACTGCCTGAAATCATTTCAAGATCTACCACACTTGAAAATCCATATATAATTTGCACAGATGCTTTAGCTGAAATAATTTTCGAACCCTGTCTAGGCTCTGGAGGCCTCTATGAAAGACAGGAAGACGGACCTGGAGGACCTGTTGGCTCATTCTATTGAGCTGCAGAGACAACAGCAGCTGTTGCCTCAGGAAAAGGTACCAGATTCCAAAGTAATAAAATTCAGTAAAGAACATATTGCATTTAATTACTGTATTGAACTTCCAAAGCGTCACTACTTCACCTGAGGTAATTTGGTGTCTTGTGAGTTATTATAGTTTAACTGGCTGTTTAATAGAAATTTTAATTGGCTATTTTATAGAAATCTGGATGCCCTTTTTTTTTGTGCACATGTTTTATGCCAAGTCATTAATGAAATATATGTGTGCCTGTTTGTGCATAAAGGGAAAGGTAGAGCAGCTGGCTGCTGATTGGAAAGTCCTGAGGGAATCTCTTCAGGCACCTGTCTCTCCGTGGACACATCGCCAACAAGTTGTCCAACACCAGCAGCTCGGTAAATAAATACACCTAGAAATGAACTTATGTTTGTCTACCATTTACGTATCGCAGTTATGTGTTTACGATTGATTGGGGGAACATAGAGGCTGTGATGCAAACTATATTAAGATAGGCCCTGTGCTCAAATCCCGGACGAGCCCCCGGTGTGTTAGGGCTGGCTCCATACTCACAAGTAAAGGAAGGCTGCACACAAAGTTTAAACAAGAATAATATATTTTATTTTTATCTTAACCCAATAAACCCAGTAGATGAGAAAAATGACATGAAATTTTCTGTCAGTTTGTCAGTAATGTTCTGTGTAGGCATGAGATGTTGCATGTTCAACAACAAAAGCGAAAACGTGTGGTGTAAATTCGGGAAACTCTCTCTGAACCCATCAGTACTTCTCACAGTCCCACTTTAAAAACAGAATTTGACTTTTTGTAGATTCTTCTCAGGACACAAAGTTGTGCCTTTTGGAGTATTTATAAGATCTCAGGGGACACATTTGCAATTTCTTTCTGGTCGTTATATTGAGAGCAAGTCAGTGTTTGATGATAAAAAATACGAGCAACACTGAAACAATCTCTGATGCCTCATTGATCCTGATTTATTGTGATGTTGCTTTCCTCAGGGAGTCTTTGACAACAGCTTCATCGTTCTTCTATTATAAATGTTCCTTTCATCAGTTCTCTTTAAAGCAGCTCTTATTAAAAATATTACTGAGGTCAAACTCGTCCTTTTTTCCTCACTGCTTCAGTGTCTGCCGTGCCCTCCGCCATCCCGATGGCCAGCTTGGCGAGTGAGACCCCCCACCACCGAACCCCGCACTTGCCCGACTCCGTGGCGCCCACCGACCTCAACCAAACCGCCACCGAACTGAACGACTGGCTTCTCCTGATCACCCAAATGCTCAAGTCTAATATTGTCACCGTGGGGGACACGGCAGAGATCAGGACAACTATGGGACGTCTTCAGGTGAGAATTTTGTTCACAACGTCTCAGTTTAGTTTGATCAGTTTGTTTAGAGATATTCCAGGTATGCGCATCAGTTATGTATTACTATGAAAATGCATCAACAGCTTTCCATGTTGAGTGCTCATTTTTTCCTCTGACGCTCATTAAGCAGAAAATGTTTAGGTCAGCTGCCATCCACAAAATAAAACTAGCTGCCTCTAATTGAACCCGTATTCTCACTTCCAAATGCAGCAAGGCAATGGTAGTTTTAGTTTGTACTGCAGCTGGGAGAGGTCTGAACAATCAATCTTTAAGTCTGCAAAATGTTTTTTTTTTTTTTTAAGTCTTTAAAAGAGTCTAAAAAGCTGCTGAATCTGGTGGTAAACTCTTTGAAGAAGGTGACTCTGTAAGCCAACAGCTGACAGTTCTTCCTTTATTTTAAAAACTATCTTTAAAGGAAAGGAAAGAAAAGCTGAGATGCTGAGTCAGTGTGACGCAGCTCTGAAATAAGATTGTTCTTTTATATTTGGTAAAAACAATGGGTTGTCAAAGTTACATAAGTAAACGCTCTGTCTACGAAACACTGCAAATATTAACCCATTGGGACTTGATGCAGTGTGTTTACTTTGTTTTCTGTGTGTAAAGAGCATTTTTAGGTCTTAATGTGTTGAATGAAATGATAGATCTGGTGTTTTTTATACTGATAACATTTTCCAAACCCAGCTCTGGTTTAATCCTGTTTTGTTTTTTTTCTTATTGCAGGTGACAAAGAGTGACCTGGAGCAGCGTCATTCTCAGCTAGAGGACATTTTCACCTTGGCACAGAACATTAAAAACAAAACCTCTAATCTCGACGTTCGCACGTCCATCACTGAGAAATGTAATTTCAAAGCTGGATGATTTTATGTAACATTTATTAGAGAAAAAAACCCAACAGCACAAGAGCTGCTCTTAAAATAGACAAAAAATATCTAAAAATAAACCCCCTTTTCGTTATTAAAGTAAGCGTCTTTTTTTGCCTTTTAGTGGAGAAAGTACGCAGCCAGTGGGACAGCACTCAGCACGGTGTTGAAGCTCGACTCCATCAGCTGGATAACATGATTGTCCACAGCGACCAGTGGGAGGAGAAGAGGAAGGAGGTGAAGGCCCTTATTGCAAACAACGAAGGACGTCTCCACAACCTTCTCCAGCATTCCAGCGATCCCCTGACAAAGCAGCTTGAAGACTGCAAGGTTAGAGCACTTTTTTTTTTTTTTTTTACCTTCTACCCAATTATGTCTGCAGCTTCTTGTACCTGAGGTCATTTAATGTGATTTTGTGTCCTTGTCACGACAGTAGACTAGACATGTACTCCAAGGAATATTTCCTAATGGGAAATAAAAGCCAGACTTGACTCTGTAGCACACCAGAGGTCTTTAGAACAGCCATCTAAGTTTGTACAAGTTAGGGATGAATAAATCACTCATGTGAAGTTTCACTTTGAACCTTAATAACATTCATTTACTCGTATCATCCAGAACTGGATTAACTGAGAGTGTCAGAAAGCTAATTCTGTCTCTTAAATCTGTTTGAGATGTTGCCGCAGCCAAACACTAGAGGGCAACTCAGTTTAACACAATCCAGCGCGCTACGTGAACACACACAGCTCCTGATTTTATCCTGGAGAATAATTGTCTGCTTAAAATTGGGAAGCTTACCTTTTATTTTGAAAGATAGAAGCTCTGTGATTATAATTTTATGAGTCATTTCCCGATCTTAAATGTAAAATCATAATGATTTAGGTCGTATTTAATCATCTTGATTAGGCTGAGTTTAAACAGCGTCAGGAAGCAGAAGAAAAAATTTCAGCGTATTTAGAAGTTCAGTGTTAAGCTTCAAGAACTGGCCTTTGTTTTGTATTTAGCCTCCTGGTCAGCTGCGTTGTGAACACTCTGAAGTCCTTTTTAGCAGGAGAAAAATCAAGTGAAGTAGGCCACACCCCGAACAAGGCAGTTAAAGCATTAGGAGCGATATCCTCTTCAGTTACATTAGACATCATAGGCGAAGTTTCAGACTGGAACCTCTTGATGGAGGGGCAGCTCCAAAACGTGAGGAATTTGCTGTAGCCTGTCGGCATTGCTCACACAGAGGGGACACTGTGTCACATATTTTTGTGAGATTGACTTTAGAAGAGCAAGCTTGATGTAGGATCTGACAGGGCATGAAACTGTGCCGAGCACAGGTTACAGATCTGTGTACCCTCCTCCCCAAACGTCGTCGCAAATCAACAATCCCAGATTTGTCTCCCATAGTTTTCCACACAGTGGAGGGATTTGAAAAGTTAAAAATATATGAATATATAGAAGAGATCACCATTCTTATTGAGGGGTGACGTGGCCTTTATTATCCTTGCATGCCAATCTAATTATCATTAAACGGCACATCAGTGCAAAAATAACTAAAGGTAATAAACTGGAAATAATAAACTCAAGAGCGTCCTTCAAAGTGACTCATAATGTTCACAATGATTAATATCTGAGATATTTTTAGTGGTGTTGGTCTGGTGTCACTGTGCTGTTTGTTTTTACAGGAGGTTTTCCAAACTCTGGGTCAAGACCAGGCCGCAGTTACAGCCTTCAACGAGCTGTCCAATCACCTTTTACGAGAGTATTCTTCAGATGACACCAGGAGGATCAAAGAGGTCACAGAGAAACGCAACGCTGCCTGGAACAGCATCAACAGCAGGTGCGTACGAACTCACCTGTCGATTATCAAAATGACAGGCTGCCACTGCTTTCTAACACGTTTGACATGTTCGTGTTTGCAGGGTGAGCGATCGTCGCATCCAGCTGGACGGTGAGCTGAAGGGAGTCCAGGTGTCTCTCAGGGAGCTGGATTCTTTCCTCAGGTGGCTCCAGGAGGCCGAGACGACAGTCACTGTCCTGTCCGACGCGTCGCAAAAGGAAAATCTGTCTCAGGACTCTGCCCATGTGAAGGAGCTGAGGCGACAACTGGAGGTAGGGCTGGAAAGTGTGTGTGGAATTCATGCACAGGTGCTAACCCATTATCTCAGTGTCGTCCTTCATTAACGCATCCCTCGCTAGCTGAACCAAAGCTGCTGTGTGTGTGTGTACATCTGCGTGTACGCTGTTAGTTAAAGGTGTGTAGATAAAGGGCATACAAAGGGCTTGTGGCTCATTGATCCTCCTGTCCTGTGCAGCTTAGGTAATCAGTTTGGGTGTGTTTTCTCCTCCTCTGACTGGTTTGTCATTTACCCAGACCTCCCCTTTGGGATCATTTGACACACATCATTTTATATTTTATGTAACAGCATAATCCCACAATCATTTTTTTTTGTCTAACTGTTTCAGCAATAATAAGAGGCACAAATCTTTCAGATCTGAAAATAAAACGATCATTTAACTTTTTCATTTCAAAATGGATCAAAGTTTAATGAAAAATGCCCCAGAATAACCATGTGTATGGTGGTTTTATTTTTTTAAGGACTTTGTGACTCTTTATGAAGCCATATTTGGATTTAGTGTGTAGTAAAGACAGTTGTAGTAATCCTTTATTTTTTTTCCATTACACCCACAACCATCTTTAATATAAGTTTTTGTGGTAAATGTGTTCAATAAGTCACTGAGTTGAACTTTAGGCTTAGTCGAAAGCTTGTATCTGACGTAATCTTGTCCCACCAACAGATTGAGTGTTTCTGAATCCGTTGCCGCCCACAGTCTCTCTTTATCCTCTTTATTTCATGACTGGATGCGGTTGAGACTTGATGGATGGGAGTCAGGAATAGAATCTGGGTTAATGAAGCAGAGACAGATGTTAAACCTCAGACGATGAGCGTTAACGCTGCGAGTCGACTGCTCCGCCACGGTTCAGTGTTTAGTTACTTTAATTACAATTATATATATATATTTTTTGCTTTAGGCCATTATCGTTCTGACTTGTGCTTCTATATTAACTATACGAGTGGTGGATAGTAGTCAGGAAAGTGACAAATGTAAATGTGAGGCATTAACTGAAAAATGACAAGGCTGAGAGGCAGGAATACACTCCCTCTGAGGCTGTTATCGTTGATACTCTGATAGTCAGGGCAGCAAAATTCACCAAGTAGTGTCTTGGGAAGTATATTTGGTTTTCGAGCAAAGTTGGATTAGAATCAGCCATGAGTGCCAGTTGAATATCAGCTCAAATGAGATGAAGTTAACTGAGCCCAGCAGCTGGAAATAAAGAGGTTTAAAGGTTTGGATTAGGATTTTTTATCATTTTTATGTTTTTGGTCGGCTGTCATTATGAGTAATTGAGTGCAAACTTGAAAGCTGATGTTGATGGATAATAGATTTTGCTTCACTGACCTCTTTAAAAAGCCTAATTTGTTTCCTTTTGTTGCAAATATAGTTTAACTGTCTTAACACAAGACTGATGTACAGCGTGTGTGTAATCTCATTGTGTGAGAGAAATTAATTGTCTGTAGATTGCACTCTGTAATTTGCATCTTATCATAAATCACCCCTGTCCTTTAATTTGCAATAATCCTCCACAGCCTGAAACATTAAATACAATACCAAAGTGTGAGTATAGAGTCCACCTCATTTTCTGTCATTTCATGGCATGTAATGGTATATTATTTTGTTGAGGCCAGCATGTGGATCGTGGTGCACAGTAGCTCCATCATGCTCAGGCATCATGGAAGGTATTGATATAAAGGCTTCCAGCAGAAATGTACAAAGTGGCACGCGGCTTGACGAGGCGATTTTTATCAGGCCTGACATGTATGGGTTTCGCTCAGGGTTATTGGTTTGTGAACATGTTTGTGTATTGAACAACTGAAACATACTCTTCATTTAGTTATGATCTAGTTATGCCAGTATCATTTAGGCAGAACCAGCAGTGCATTTAGCCCCACATCTAATTTCACATGAAGCAGCCGAGTCGGTAATCTGTGGAATGAGTGCTTGTCTAAACCTTGTCTAAACGGTGCTCTTTAATTAGCTCATCATGATGGCTTTCATTGTGTGTGTGTGTGTGTGCTGGAAGTGCACTATCATGTAAGCAAGCTACCATTTGCCATTTATTTTGCTACTTCTGTGTTTCTTTTCGTTTCTCTAAACTTGGGCAATCAAGTTCTTTTCGTACCACAAATCAAACACAGCATTTGTCTGGGAGAGTCAGTTTAAGCAGACACTGTAATTATGGAGAGCAGTCCGTGTCAGCCTGCTCATCCTCACTTCAAATAAATGGCTCTGGTTGTGGGAGAAAGAGCCATTTTTCAGTTAACTTTTCATGTAAAATTCAGAGAAAGCATAAAAATGTTATAAACACTGACCTGTGTAAGCGGCACCGTGGCTCTGCAGTAACAACGTGGCTGCTTTACGAGGACAGAGATGCAACAGTCAGTTTTTTTTCTTTTAATTGGCTGACTCTGACATCCGATTTTAGCAAAGCTCTGACCTGCTAATTCTGATCGAAACCACTTCAGTCTTTTTCTAGGAACTATAGTTTTCACCAAAACAGCGCCAAGTTGCAGTTTTATCTACCTGTCGCTTGAAATCTACAAATATTTTCCATGTTATTGCATGCCAGACATCAATATATTACTAAAAGCTAACTTTGAGCCTTCTTCACTAAGTAAAAACTTTTTTTTTTTACCAACACAGCGTGAAGTAGCCACTTGGTGACGGTGTGTTCACAGATCAGAGAAATGAACTGTATTTTAATTTACCTCTTAAGGTAGTATTTCTCTGGGCTGCGGCTGTTTGTGACGAGCAGCATGTGTAAAAGAGTCTCCACAATGTCTCCAAACCTTCACAGGGCTTCTCAGTTTCCTCACGTGAGTCGCAGAGGCTTGCAGGCTTGAATTTCGGACGTTCTCTGTTTTGTTTCTGTAAATGACAGAGTTCTAGAGCTGTGCTTTCACACCTGAAGGGAAACTCTCCTCGGACAGAAAGCCTCCAAGCCCACAGCTCTAAATGTCCAGGTTTATACACCGCATCAAAGATGATCAATAGTTGTTGTAAAACTTCTCCAAATCTGCTTATCTTTATTTCAAAAGTGTACTCCAGTAGATCAAATAATAAATATGGAGGCTGCTGCCAAGGTGGGCTCAGAGTGAGCTGTGGGTGGAAGTGGGTAACAAAATAATATGCACAGCCTAGAGTACAGTTTTCAGGCTGTGTAAACAAAAAAAAAAGTCTATAATTTTCAGAAAAATTGGCTGCTCAAAGCACAGCCAAATGGCTCGCTTGTTGTTTGGTCATAAACTCTCAGAATTTAGTGCGACTGCAGAAGGAAATTAGCTAATTTTCTCACAATTTTGAGATCAGTCTCAGTCCAGTGGCATACCACCCTTAAGGATGATGTGTTCACTGACTGTAAAAAAACTGGTGCACCCCTTATCTCTTCAGATAAATAATTTTACCAGATTCATATCTTTTTGTCGCTCTTCGCACCTTCGGCACATATTCACAGATTTAGCTATTTCAGACCCTTCTTAAAGATACATAGAAGCCTTTTATTTGCTCTTGACTTCATCGTTTTACCTGCTCTTCCTGCTGTGCTTTCCTCACTCTGTTCTTGTCTTCATTTCCAGTTCATCTTCTAATCTGACACTACATAAGAAGAAACGCACACGCCGTCTTTCTGACACAGATAATAAAGTTGCAAAGTAGGACAAGTTTTTTGTGGGTTTTTCTCTGCAATTATAGCCCTTCTTTAAATAATATCCTCAGTATTTGTCAACACAGACACCTGCGAAAATTAATTTTGTAGTTTTTGAGGTTATAGGTTTAGAGTATAATTTGCAGTTCCTCACATGACCACTTGGGGCAGGATTTTAAAAGCTAATCTTCATAAACAGACTGCCCATCTGCAGAAACAAACAGTCTGTTAGAAAGATGAGTTAGGTTTCTGTAGCTAATATATTCATTTAAAAAGTGCAGTGTTGAATTTATTTATACATCACTTTTTAAACCATGCTTGACCTGATGCAGAGCTGCTTTCAGAGATGGAGGCTGCTGTGGTCACTACCCACTGGATGTGCTTCATGTTTATTCACATTCATCCTTTTACAGGTCAGCTCTGCCTCCAAAAACCTGGTGACAAGCAAATGACAGACTTAAAGTTTAAAAACAGCAGTTATCATTGTGGCAACAAGTATTTTTTTATTTTCATATATGCAGTCAGTGCCAGTAATTTAAGCCTTCAAACTCCTGAGCCAATCAGGAGTTTTATGTCCGTCTAAGTCACTGAAGTGTGTTAGCTCAGACTGCCAGCACAGAGAATGAATGGGACTAATACTTCAAGGAACCACCTGAAGTAGCTCCTCCTTCTTTGTAACTCTGTTTGCATCTAATTTGTTCTCGCTCAGTCTCCCCCCCTTTGACTTTTATCTCTTTGTCTCTCTCATGTATCGATCTGTCCGTCGCCTGGCGTAATATCATCCTCTCTTCACTGCAGAGACGTTGTTCCTCTTCTTTTCCCGCTGCCGGGTCTCATGTTTCTGTCTCCCTCTCGTTGCTTCTATCGCTCTCTCTGAATCAGAAGCAGTGGGAAAAAAAAAGAAAAAAGTGAGCTGTGTTTGGAGACTCGTTTGGTGTCCAGTGCAACTCGTGCTTTTACCGGTGTCTCTCTCTCTCTCTCTCTCTCTCTCTCTCTCCTCTCCTCTCCTCTCCTCCTCCCAGCTTGCCGGCACTTTCCACTCTTCTCCATCCTTCTCTCCGTCTTCACTTCTCTCTCCTTCGTCACCCTCGCCTGACTCTGTGGGGTGCCCGTCACAAGTGATTTGTTTAATTCTCTTCTGGTTCTGCGGTCGGGGTGCGCGTGTGAATGTCCGCGTGGAGGAGAAAGTGAGTGTCTCGTCTTTGTCCGCTTCATCCGCATCATCATGTGTGTGTGAGTGCATGCTGAGAGACGTGTTTCTAAAGAGAGAGAGAGAGAGATGCTGCTCTAACTGTTTGGTGTGTGTGTTTGTGACGAAACGTGGGGGCATGCTGAGCTGAGTTGGAGTGTGAGCGTGTTTTTTTTTTTTTTTTTTTTCTCTCTTTCTCTCTTTGAGTTGTGTGTGTGTGTATCACATCAGCTTGGCTGGGGTCTGGTCGACTGCTTAGGGAGAGGGAGAACAATATGAGCGGGGTAGGGCAGTGCTAGCATGCGGACCAGGAGAAGGCTGCTGCAGACTTGTGGCAGTCTTAAGATGATGGCCATGGTCCGGACCTCCCTCCAGAAAGTGGTGGTCTTCTTACACAGGCTCCAGAGGATGGCCATCTCCTCGCCGCGGTACCAGAAACTCTGTAAGGTACGTGGAGAGATCCTACATGGAGAACAGAGTTTAGGCTTTTTGTTCCTTTTTAAGTTTCTGAGTTTGTTCCTTTGAGAGGAGTAATATGATTAAGTGTAGAAAAAAAATTTCTAAAGATTTTTAGTTTTTTGCTTTAATCTCTGTGAATCTGCTTTTGTGTGGCTTTTCAGGACATGTTTCCTTGCCTCTATTAATGTCATTGCTTATCACAAATCATGAGCTGATTATAAAGTTTTCTGCCCAGGCTTCAATCCTTTTTTTTTTCTCTTAGTTTTGTCTTTTTATTCAAAAAAGATGATGCTATTTTGGGTCATCTTTCACCTTAAAGGGTGAAGGGTGATTGGTTTTAATATCGGATTCAATTGCCAATTAAGTGGCTTTATTAAAGTTCTTTACTGAGTTTGTTAGGGGGAGGTAATTTCAGTGCCAGCATCACACACAGCCGAACAAGCTGCAGCTGCACATAGTCATTTTAAAAAACCTTACAGACTCTGTTTCAGCCTTTTGTTCAGCTGTATTGATTTTCCCGTAGAGAAAATGACCACTGATGCGTGCAGTTCTTTTATATCCCCGCAGATCATCACTAAACTCTCTGTTTTGCCATACAACGCCAACATGCCCTCGGATTGAGGGCACAGGGAACCAGCTGTTGAGATTTGGCTTTACGCTGGAAAAGGAAAAAAAAAAAAAAACGAACCACAAGCTTTGGCATCAGAGGAGTTGAGAACTAGTTTTGTTTTGAATTGAATCCATCTTTAAATCTGTTGCTGTGATATGTTCCAGCTTTAATTCTCTGATTGATTGCCTTTTTATTTTTTTTAAACAAATTGTGTTTGTGGGTAAAATCTACCTATAATTCTCTCTCCTACTGTTTAAATTTATTAAAAAAAGGTAATGAAAAAAAGGAGTGAATAGAGAGATGGTACAAGGACTAAACTGCCTGAAAGTCATAAACAAAACCTTTCAAAATTCGAAGCATTTTTTTTGCTTTCTGTTTTAGTTTAATTTCCAGCCCTTTTAACAAGTTTTTTGACAAAACAGTTTATCTTCTCCTGTCCATTACCTAATATGTGAACATTAAAAACATTCATTAAACTTTAGGGTCGCTCATTTGGCTCCATTCAGTGTCCATCGGAGCCCAACCTACCTGGTTTGTGGCCCTACTGGTGGGAGGCATCAGTCATTCTGCACCCAATTACCCTCCCCTGGGTTGCATCAGTCACTCCAGCTTTGTTTGGCCTTCCCTGGGGGCATCAGTAATGCCAGGATGGTCCTACCTCCCTGGGGTGCCCTCGCTGGCTGCCTGTCTGGAACAGTAACTTCCTGATGGATTTGCAGATTTGCAGATTTGCATGGGGACTCATCCTTTTGAGTTTGGCCATTATTCTGTTTTAGGCAGCAGAGATGCTAAAATATTGTATGTATGCTTCAGGGACAAAGATAGAATTAAAGTAATGACCACATATTTGTTATTTTCTGGCCATTCTGACTCGCTGATGCTTTATTTGCGTATGTGTGCTGATACACTCCCTCAGCAGCACTTGGCTGGCCTTAAATCTAACATAAAATCCTTGTGAAGTCCCGATCGCTCCTTTTTGTCAGCTTTTGGCCTGGACTCGTTGCTGGCCTGTCTTTTCTCCTTTAGTTTGTTTGCAATTCTCCAACAGGACTAGTCAATTGGTGAATAGTAGTGCTGAGTGACATGCCTGTTTCATTTATAGTGAGCCTTACAGAGGAGTCCTCGTGGCTCTGCTGCGTCTCCATGCTTTGAATCAGAGAATTGGCTGAAAGGCCTACCGCTCTCCAGAGGAGTGTCCTCCTACTCTCATTACTGTGGCACTGGTTCAGACTCTGTGTAAGTGTGAGTGAAACAAAGCCCACTTTAGAAACAGCCCTGAATTACTGATAATATGCACTCATGCTTTGTCTTTTCCTGCTTTTTCAGCGACACTTGCTTTGGCCTTTGGGCTCCGAACTCTGTGCACCTTTGCTCCCGGCTCCCTGCTGTCCCCTGGACATGTGACTCAGACACGGGCATGAAGCCCAGCTTCCTGACCTCCCTGTCCTTGAATTTCACCAGGATCCTCAGGGTTATTAGCAAGTGTTAGCACTAGCAGTTGGAGCCTCGGGAGCTGGCTAATATAACCTCCATTTACCCCCGAAGTATCTTGGCTCTCCCTCAAAATCGCAGATATTTTCCTTCACACTTCTTTGGACACTTGAGGTTGCGGGCGTCAGCGCTCTCTGTTCTCACACTCAAGTACATACAAGCTTCACTACATGCACTTATCAAATGAGCCACAAGCAGAATTATGGGGTAACAGATTCATAAATGCAGGTAATTTAAACCCATTATGGCGTCATTGAGAATGAAAAGGAACAATAAAGGAAAACGAGGATGGGACTTCTCTTCTAGTCAACATTTCATGTAAATCACAGCAGATGGACTTCTTATTAGCAGAAAATATGATGTAAAATGGTTCCTAAATCACCTCAACACCCAGAGTTAAGCTGCTCTCCTGTTCTTACTTCTGATAGAAGGAATCAAACAGAAAATCTTGTCCTGTGATTGAGTATCAGCTCCCTGGAGTCTGAAGAAATATGTACTTGTATATTTGATGGCATTAGATGCAAATATAAATGGACAGAAAACCATTTACCTTTCCTGACAATGTCTTGTCTCTGTCTGTGTCGTATTTGTCTCTCCCACACCCAGTAAACCCATTTACTGAGCCAGAAATGCTTGTGTGTGTGTTGACTTTGTATCTGTGTGTGCTCTACAGTGATGGATTTTCTGCACATACTTCCATTAGTGAATTCCAGGCAAAAACGGCAAGCTGAACCCGCTAATGCCTGTGTGGTTTATTATCACGTGCTCTTCGAAAGGCTCCCTAACCGCTTGGCATGGGATGGAATAACAGGAAAAGACAAACATGTTGTCATCCTCAGACAAATGGATGCACAAGTGCATTTATATTGTGGTTGCTTAAATGTTTCCTTTAGTGTTTTGAAAGATTTCAGCGTTAAATAATGTGACAGATTTTGGTTTTCTAAAGAGCATATTTTCTCTAACATTTAGATGAATGTGGAGACTAAAATCATCAGGAAAAAAATTAATTGAGCTGAAAAATTCAACTGTCAACACTAAATGTATTTTAATCAGAAAATATAAGATGTTAAGAAAAAGCTCAAAGCATAATGGTTCATATTAAAAGGTCTAGTATTCCTTGAAGGAAAGCATATCACCAGTCACATTTAATGCCAGAGTTTAAACTAAAATCACCATTTGATGAGATAAAATGGAGTTACAGCTGTTTTGATTAAAGCTTGTAAATGACATTATACACAATCTCATATGACTCTGTGGGATCTCACAAGATGTGATTGGACTTGGAGTATGCGTTGAAAATGACTCTCAGCTACTACAACACCAAATTTTAGGTCAGTATCTGTAAATATGACAGAGTTATAGGCATTTTTGTGTTGGCTAAGGTCAACTAGTTGTTACGGCTATCTTGAATGGGGGTGACCTCAAAAATGAATTGGTTATAGAAGTACATCTAGTGATTCTGAAAGGTTCATTAAGATCTGTCTGCTAACAAGTCACAGTCGACTCAACAGATCTTGTGGGATCAGTTAGCGCTCAAAGTATTCAATGAAAATGACTTTCAGCTCCAACCACCGCAATTCTTGGCTCAATATTTGTGATATTTCCTGAGTTATAGCCATTTTTTGTATTTGTTTAGGTTGATTAGCTGTGGCAGCCATCTTGAATCAGGTGAATCCATAAATAATCAGTTGTAGATGTGCACCCATTGATTGCTTTCTGAGAATTTTATTAAAATCTGTCCACTGCTTTCTAAGATATTTTGCTAATGCTGTAGAAAAACGAACACACACGGAAAACACACAAAGACACGGGCATAAACTTGGCTGCGAGCAATATTAATCCGTATTGTGGGTATTCAGTGCTTTCTGCCAGGTTTAATGTATTCCAGGTGGTCCTCATGAGGTAATGATGCTCAACCTTAGTGTTAGTGAAGGACTTTTTTTTTCCCCCAGAGCACCTTAATGTGTCTGACATTGTGTTCTATGTTCAGGTTCTTCTTTTGTGTGCTCACACCAAGATGATACACAATAGAAATTCAAATAACCTACAAACTTAGTGGAAAAAATTTCAAGTGCATCAGTGTCCCCCTCCCCCCTTCTAGGTTTTTCTCGGTGTCCTGTCCGTCTCTCAGTAAATGTTAACCAGGCTGAATGATTCCTTGAACATGTTGACCCGAAGTCAGTGAGAGACAGGAGGCGATCATTTTTGTTGCCAAATAGAAGCCTGCCTGACCTTCCAGCTGTCTGTTTCCACTCTCATTTACCGTTTGCCCGAAAGAGTCAGGGTCCAATCCAGAGAGCAGAGTAAGTGGTGGAAATAAAATGACTCGTGCGATAATTTTTCCTTTCCCGCTCCTTCTTTTATTGGCTTGACAGTCAATCTACAGGGACAAGGTCTCTGCTCCAGTGTCCCCACCCCCCCACCCCATCTCCCTCTTCTGCCAGTATCTATGGTGAGCACACGACCATAGTGCTGACTCACAGTTCATATTGTGTTTTTTTTCTCTCTTTGTGTGCACATGTACCTGCACCTCTGTGGCGCAGACAAACATCACTTCTTCCTATTTGAGCAGAGATTACGGCGTGTAATCCTCCCACAAATACACACAGACACAAAGTCGCTCAGCTGAAACCCTAAGGAGAATAGTGGTCAGAGGAGCATTAACCAAATTACTAATCAAAAAATTTTACATAGAAAAATGTATTGATTAGCCCTCCTCTCCATGCGTCCCAATACCTCGCTCTTCCTGTCAGTTTACCTGCATAAACGTCAACGCTGACTTTCTCCCACCTCTGGACATTTTCCCTCTCCTGTCAGGGATAATTAATTCTTTAAAAAGAAGTGGAACATTTGCTGGAAGATAATGTCTGCTCCTGCTGCACTTCAGCGGTTTGGTGTCTTAATTCTGTGCCTCTCGCAGCCTGAATTAATGTTGGATTTCATTTGTTGTTTTTTTTTGTGGGAAGAAACGAGGCGCATTTCTAATTATTTAGCTCTCCTCAAATCTTTTATTCACATCAGAGGGAGTGCCTTTGTTCTGGTGCACATTGTTTCTTTATGTTTTCGTTTGTGTAGAGGCAAAGATTTCTGTGAACTCTGTGCAAAAAACTTTGAATGAACTCAAGTGCTTTTTTTTTTTTTCTTCCTTTTTTTAAGCCGACAAAAATGATGCAAACTCTGATGCAATAATTCATGTGTCTTCTCCACCTCCTGTCACTATTCTGCTTAGTATTAGCAATTTCCTTAAAAACATCCATATGTAGCACAATTTGGCTTACATCATCTTATTTCTGTCTATTCCATCATCTAGTTCTCAGATATCACTCTCCTCACATTTATGTTTATCTCCCGCCTCTAAAAGGCAGAGGCTGAGCGATGATGTTTTTGTCTCTGTGTGTGTTTTAGTCTGCACCGTATGTCATGAGTCACGAAAGGGATTTTATTGAAACTTTCAGAAAGTTATCATTTGATATGCATCTACAACTGATAAGCCTTTGTCCAACTTGATTCAAGATGGGCAAAGCAAATACAGCAAACACAAACTCAGCCAGTGTTGCAGATGTAGAGCTAAAATTTGGTGTTGTAGTAGCTGAGCATCGTCCTCAACATATACTGTGAGCACAAAACATTAACATAACATAAAACCGTGGCATTAACTGTTAGTGTCAACCTTGTTTGTTAGCAGAATATCTCATAAACCATTGCACAGATTTCAATAAAACTCAGAAAGTAATCATTGGTGCCACTCAATGGAGCAGCTGTTTGTTTTTTAAGCAGTAAGACAGATGCTTGCTATGTTTATTGATTATAATTGTACTTTGTTACAAATAGTTTGTTAAAAATGAATAAATAACTTTGATGGGATTTGAATCCCAGTCTCCCACATGCAATATTCATTAGATCAACTAATCATCCACTCTGAATGGTATCATTGTTTGGTCTTTACATCAGTTAAGACACACTTACATCCCTGAATTTGTTCCTTTTTATCACATTATCAGGCACACATGATTGGCTGTACATCTACAATTGATGAACTTTTGGAGTAAACCCAATTGAAGATGGCCACCACACCTTAGCCAACACAAAAATGGGGATGATGCCATGAGTTTTACAGACCTTAAAGCTAAAATTTGGTGTGGTTGTCCCTGATTGTCATTCACAACACATACTCCAAATCTAACAGATCACATGTTCACAATGTTATTTCCAAGGTTTGACTTAAACAACTACAACTCTGAGATAATTTTACGTTGAGAAATGACAGTCTAAAACTCTGGCATGAAAGATGTTGGGCGATATGCATTCCTTCAAGGAATGCTGGGTCTTTAATTGACTTCTGTACCCCTCACCTATCTTCAGCCCATTTTTGTTTGTTTCCTAGATGAGCTAATATTCTACTTGAGTGTGCATCAATGCCACACTTACAAAGGAGGTCAAGCTGTAGCATTTAAAGTTGTTTTTTCTGACATTTAATTTAAAACTTTGGAATTGAATTCAATCAATCATTGCAAAATTTTGCGTGTTTGTGCATCTTCTGTGAATCCATGCAGATATTTCTAATCTGTTTTCTTTTTCCTACTACTGAAATAGAGGAGTGTTTTTGTTTTTTTTACTCAAAGAAAATCTCTATTCAATCAATCAAGTCATTTAATTTTTCTGTCAGTTTGGCACATTTTTTTTTAACAAGAAGCGTATTCTCGTCTTTGCTGTCAATGATCTAAGAGAAAGCAGAGGGGATAAACAGTGAGAATTTTGGCTAAAATAAGAATATGAGAAACAGCAAGAGGAGAAACGGCAACAACAACATTGCCCTCAGAGATATGTACTTTAATGTGACAAAAACAACTGGAAATGGATTTCACTGTTATATCACAGGGAGATTAAACATAAATCGTTCTATATATAGACTGTAATCTGCAGGAGGCAGAAGCATGTCAGCTTTAAATGCCACAGGAGAAACACAACCGAGAAAAATACGAGGTGTTAGTAGCAACGCAAGTGTGTGGTGTAAAGAAACTCGTACAAAACCCTTAGAAAATAATCAGTAGATTTGATCTACAACTGATTAACTTTTGGAGTCAACGTTATTCAAAATGGCCACCACAGCTAGTAACCTTAGCAAACACAAACATGGTTTTACAGATAATGAGGTAAAAGCTGGTGTGTTGGTAGCTGAGAGTCATCCACAACATCTACTTCGAGCTTTGGTTAAAACTTTAGCATGGATGGCAGCGAGCGGTACGTATTCATTCTAGGAATGTTACTTTTTAATTTATTTTGAGTCAGATCTGTTGAATGATGGACTCTGACTTAATAGTTTTTTGATCATGGAGTTGAAAATATTAATGCATTAAAGAAGATATGATGACAAAAACCAAAATCAAAAACAAAACGGAGCATCAGAAAGGTTGACAGGTGCCGTCTCTAAAATACTGTGATTGTTGCTTCAGTGTGAGTCAGCATTAAGAAATGTTTGATCACTTAAATTTGGACCACAGTGCTCTGCGAGAATTAAACCTGATCTGCATACCATCAAATGGAAAAAAAAAATGGTTGGTGTTAGTTTGGATTTGTGAAAAAATATTAGACGCCATCTTGTCGTTGTGAGTCAGCAAGTGCAAAAAAATGACCTAAATTTCCCCTTTAGGAGGGCAGTAACAATTTTCAACAACTTCTGTGTGATGTGCTTTTCCAATCACACTAAATTGCGCACCATTAAATTTCTAAAATGAATGGTTTGCACTTAAGAAACCTCTTTGTATAAATTCCACTTTTTATCTGCCTGAACGTAACTGTAAATCTACTGCTGTCAGTTAAAACCGATTCCTTCCAACCAAATGTTCAAGTCTGAGTCAGTTTTCCAGAACCTAAATAAATAAAACACCCCAAAGGTCTCAGCCCTGATAGTCAGGATGACATAACCCAAAAAAAAAAAAAAGAACTGGAGCAGTGTTTGGAGTAAAATCGAAAACTTTATCAAGACAAGCGGCTTGTTGCAGGTGTAGTTTCTGCTACAAACAAGCATTAAATTAGAGTGTCCTTTTTTTTTACTAAAGTGGTTTAAAGATCAGACACATGACAGCTCCGTGTGACATGACGGGAGGATCAGTGTGAGCAATAAAAATGACGGCTCAAAGCAAGCCTCATCTCCACTCCGGTTATACTTTCACACATCGGACTGCAGACTTCAAAGAAAGCTCGGAGCCGGCTGAGGCGACAGGGAATCAAATTAGATTTACTACAGTGCTCAAGTGTGGGCGTTCATTGGTTCAGTGTATTTCAGAGTTAATATACAAACGTGTGAGGGGGGGAAAAAAAGTCTCTTCCTTTTTTTTTTCTTTTTATTTTAGTGGAGATGAGCCTAGCCTCCCTGAGAAGAAAGCAAAGACAAAATCTGATGGAAAATACTTCATGACAGAAATGGAGAAAGCTGCTGAGTGGATGTGTTTTTCAGAAAAAAATAGACATGAGAATGAATGGATGTAAACATGATTTTTGAGAAGGGTTTAAAAAAAAAAAAATAGAGCGAGTGAGGATCAGGTGATGGAAAAACCAGGGGAAGATGAAACGAGAGACCAGAAACCAGAAATGGACTTTTTCATTTTAGAGGTCTATCAGGCCCCTGGAGAGACTATTGCACATTCATGGATTCAACCCAAGACCAAAGAATTTTATTAGGTCGGCCATGAAGCGAACATTTTATTGCTTCAGTACCTGAGTTTCTTTATTTTCACTGAACGAAAAAAGAAATATCAACAACGCCTAAACGCATATTCACCCTGTTTATCTTGATGAATGTCCTCCTTCTCTCTTTGTTTTTTTTTTTTTTTGTCCCCGTCCCCTCCTTCAGTGTTTGCGTGGGGGCAATATATGCGTGTGTCAACTTGCGTCTGCTAAATATCATCGGGATTAGTGCTGGAGGCTTAATTAAAAAGCAATTACCTTTGGTCGCTGTGGGCGATGCTTGGCGGGGGGAAAGTCTGCTAATCTGAAGAATGGTGTGGAACTCCTCACCATGCGACACACTCTAAAACACACACGCACACACAAATTGCGCAATTGTCTACAGAATTAAAGAAGGATTAAAGCGATTGTTAATTAGTGAAGTGGGTGACAACTGAGAGGGTAGAATAGGGACATTAGGGTCAGATGGGCTGCTTTCCCCTCGGCTCATGGCCTCTGTGTGTTTATTTATTAAGTTAAGTGGCCAAATGATATACCCCTGAAACCAAGTTAATTTACTGCGACAGGCTTGCGAGCGTGCTCCTTCTGTCCATCTCCTGCTCTCATCTCCTCTGACACATTAAAGCGTGGTTAGCATCTGAGAAGATTTTTATATTTTAAGCTTCCAGTTAGAAGTTGCTACTGACAGTAATTAAATAATTTCACAGAGACTGTCCTTAAATAACCCACAATGGCGGTATCATTTGTCATGCAGTTAAAAATGGGCTTTTAGGCAAAGGTTGGGGGCAGATTTTAGTTTATTGTTTAGGATTTTAAAGGAATAGTTCGGGCTTTTTAAAGGCAACAGGCGATTTATTTATTTTGCCCACTACAGTAAGATGAAGGCAGACAAAAATGTGTTTTGCCCGTGTGTTCATGTGTCTGTCTGTCAGCCAAATATCTCATGAACAAGTAGATGAATCCTAATCAAACTGGCCACAATTAATTATTGGACGTACATCTACAACTTATTAGTCAATTGTACAGATAATGACCTAAAATCTGGTGTGACAGTAGCTGAAACGGATCCCCCCAGGTCATATTTTGAGCGCTAACAGATGGTGCAAGAACTTCAGCCAATAATTATTTAATATTTGTCTGTCTGTTAGCAAAATAAATAATGAAACACTTGACCAATCTTAATGAAACTTTCAGGAAATATTTATTGGATGTACATCTATACCTGATCACCTTTCGTATCCAACCCAATCAAGATGGTCACCACAGCCGACTGAGATTTGAAAACACAAAAATGGCTAAAATTCAGTAAATAGTACAGATATTGTGCTCATTACACAACTTAGGTTTGAGTCCAACAGTGAATGTCAATTTGTTTGTTAGCAAAATATCTCATGAAGCCCTGGATGGATTTTAGTGAAACTTTCAGAAAAATAATCATTGGATGTGCATCTACATCTGATTAACTTTTAGAGTCAGTCCAGTCTTACATGGCTGCCGCAGCTAATCCATAATATCCAACAAAAAATGGCTTTAACTAGTTAAATTTTACAGATATCCAGCAATTTAATGTTGTAGTAGCTGAGAGTCAAGAATCAGTTTAATTCCTAACCTTTCATTTAAGGTACAGCGTGAACACACAGGCCTTGGTCAGGGTTAACGACTCGGTTTATGGTGTTATTAAGTTGTGTTAACCCTCGCGTTTGACTAATTTGAGGTGCTCATTAGATTGAAATTCTGAACCGCTGATCATTATTTTCCAACAAATACAACTTGGAAAAATACACTTACTGAAGCCCACAAAGATCATTCCACCTTACTGAAAGAATATTTCTGTAATTGTCCTCTGTCCTCTGCCCATCCTGCATCACTGTCTATTTATAGCTCATTTTAGGCGTCACCCAGCCAGCCAGCACTATGGCAACTAAATGATTGACAGGACAATCGATTAGCTGAGTCTCTCTTACTCTCTCCCTCCTTCTCCCTGACCTTCCCTCTGACTGTCGCGCTCAGCTCGTTGCGATGTCTGCGGTCATAAGTCAGTTTGGATGGCCTTGTGCCTCACTGTTAAATGTCCACTCGAAAGCAAAGCCCACAGAGGGGACATGGGAACAGTTTTAGGACTACAGAAACTGATTAAAACCTCCAGGCTTTGTGACTGGATGATGCCTGTAGAAATGTGATTTAATCAACTTTCTTTGCACTAAAATGCTCAAAATTCAGAGCAGAAAGGAGGTCGTCTGTGGTGATTTGAGAGATCAGAATCTACAACAAAGACCTGACGTTTTCTGGTGACATTCCCATTGGGATCTCCTGTTGTGTTATTGTCCTTTCAGTTGATTTGGATGCAGCAGGAATACAATGATGGTTGTCCTATAATCCAATTGTTGCTTTTTTAATAAGATTTGAACATTTATCATCAAGTATATAGGTCTCCAGTGTATGCAGCATACAGGTCAAATGTTTTACGTTTCACAACGGGATAATTCCGTATTAAAATCCTTTGCAGAAGTTTGAACATCACCTTCTGAGTTTTCCGAGCTGACTTATTTCCATAGTTTACCTAATGCGCCCCTTACACACAGACCTCTTAGAATATCCAGTGTAAAGGCGGTAAATTATTAATATAAACAACAAAGAAGCAAATGTTTTCAAATAAATTCTGCGCATTTTTTTTAGATTTTTCTTGACATGTTGCTTCGCTGCGACAGTATTTTTTTTATTCCCGTGTCTTTTGTTCCTTTTTTTTTTTTTTTTTTTTTGCAAAAAGATTTTAAATTTTTAATGTTTCTTGAGAGCACGGAGAACTTACTGAATCAAGCTTACTGTGCCTCAAGATCAGCTGAAGTCTGTCACATCTGTCGGAAAGTTTCTGCTGTGGGAATTTGCTGATATAAATATTTTTAGGTCCCTCCGTGGATGCATCTTTCTGTTCATGTTTACTTTACTCGAGTTATGCTATTTTTATTTATTTTTTCAATGCACCTGCTCCATTTTTTGGGGTTTAACAAGCCGCATTTGTTACATTTCAGTTTATTTTCTCAGGTGGTTTAGGTTTACTAAAGCCTTCTATTAATTTCCAGCAACCAAAGAGAAGTAAAACAGTATTTCTTTTTTTTTTTTTTAAAGTTTTATCTCAAGCCGTATCCCTTAGCTCCTCCTGAGGTGTTGTGAGATGTTTTCAGGAAAACTTGTTCATCTCTGCCTGAACTTATTTCATGCAGCAGTTGTAACGTTAATGTAAAGCCAAACTTTTTTTTATTTTGTTCTTTTTTTTTTTTTTACATAGAATAATAAATATACCCCGGACAGGAAAATTAGCTTTGGTTACAAATCAAACTTATAATGACTGAGGAGTTAAAACATTAATCAACGATCTGGAACATGGATGGAAACGTCATCTGATTCGTACTGGTACACAAATGCACCACTCAAATATACTAGACTGAAGAAAACAGTCCTTAGATGTATTTAAACTCTGGTTTGATGAGACTTTTCATTGTTTAATCTCTGCCCTTAGCACACAGGAACAGAAATTGCTTTAACTTCATAGAATGATCTTGTGCAGATTATCGAGCAGATTCTTCAGACCGTGATTCTTTGACCGGACTGTTCCGAGCAGTAATTGCAGTTGTAATGAACTTGACGCTCGAATGTCAGCTCCCGCTACGTTTTAATGTCCAGCCGAAGCTCTCCTGGGCCTAATTGGAGCTTCAGTGTCATTTCATGAAATGAAACGGTTGAAAGTTTGATTGGATTTCTCCTGGTTCACAGAATTGCCATTATAAAGGATGCCGGAATGATGTGCTGTGTCACTAAACTGCTTCTGGAAGCTACATTTCTAAAAGGACAGATTTGGAGTCCTGTGATGGAAGATGACTGCAGGATCTGTCTGTAACATGACTCAGTTTTCTCTGTTTTGTTGTGACTTTCACCTGTTTCTATTCTCCATTTCCCAAGCATAGCAATCACAGAACATAGCGCCTATTTTATCGCTGTCATCTTGTTTCATTTTCTATCAAAGCTTTCTTGTGAATGTCCTGTTGTACCTCAGTGCCTTTTAACCGTCGGTGATGCGGCGCCACACTTCTTTTTCCTGTTTCTGTTTACACGTCTGTGCTGAAAGGCCCTGGACTGAGGTTGATAGTAAATCAATTTAGAGCTCTAACTGTTCCATAGATGTGTCACTCATCACCTAATTGCTCAGTTCACTTCAATTAAACAAAACAAACACCCCATACGCACACATACATTAACTCTTGTTGCCGCTGTGTTTCTCTGACCAGGTTGTCAGAAAACAAGCTGGACTGATAAATAACTTTACCAGCTGGTGTTTGCCGATGCTGATCTGCTGCGCAGTCGAGATGTCATCACTCGTTTTCTTTTTATTTCCATTGTTGTAATCTTTCCTTCCTCTGTCTGCTGCTGGACTCGGGGACTATCATGTTAATGCCACGCTGACATTTACATGTAGCTGCTTAGGTGTTTTTATTTATTTTTTTCAAGCCACTACAGATGGAGTGTTGCTCTGAGCACAGCTTAATGCTTTTCTGCAATATTAATATACTAGAATTTATTTTGAGACATTTGCTCCTTGCAAAATGCCTCAAGTTTAAATTTAAATGCTGTTTTTTTTTTTTTTAAATTCAGATATAAAAACGAGTGCTTCTAATGTGTCTTTGAAGAAGTAAATGTACATATATAGTTTTATTTTCATTTTGTATTCATGAGGCCTGTCTCTTAGTGATACACAGAATGGATTTTGGACACATTAGTGATCGGAGTGATTCATGCAGTTTGAAATTGCACATTTGCTTTATATTTTATGGAAATCAGTTTGAAACTCTCACAGCAACATTAAAATTTAGCCTGAGGAAAGCTGTTTTGTGATTCCCCCCCTACACACACACAAAGCTTCATGGTCGAGGGCTTCTTTGATCTGTAAAATACACTCATTTGTAACGGGAACAATGCTGTACGTTTGTGCTGGGAAGTGAATATTGAGATTCTGTTTTTACATTTTTGGGTTTCTCCATGCTGCTGAACCGGAGTTGGTGTGTCTGTAGTTCAGTTACTAGAATATGTTTTTTATTACTTTTGATTTGTTTCTGACGCACTGTTGCATCAAAGAGAAACGTCAGGGGATTTACCTGTTGTATGAAAACCTGAAAACAGCATTAAAATGCTGATTTCTTGTTATAGATGTTTTTCCGAATTTGCTGCCTTTGGCTTTTATTTCATTAAAGCCATTTCATTAAGCTCTCTGACATTTACTTAAAATATACAGGTTTAATTGCAGTGTCATTAAAGGAAAAAAACAAATGGATAGATATCATTTTGTGCACATTTTATTGCTTTAAGTGAGTCAGATGATGATTGTCATCCTGCTTTTTCTTGGCATTTCGATTTATTATTGTTTATACAATGTGTATGATGATGTAATTGGCCTTTGGATGATTAACTTTATTATGTTTGTGTGTTTCTTTGCCCGTCTGGTAACTAAATATCTCATGAACCAGCAAACAGATTGTAATGAATATGTTAGTTTGGTGAAATTTCTATGGAAAGTTTTCAGGAATTTACTGGAAATTTTCTGCCCCTTTGCAGCAACTGCTTCGTTTTTTTAATTCAAAAGACGCAGAAATGAAATTTATTTTATTGGCAGAACTGTATTTAACAATCAATATCCGGGCTCTTTCTTTTGTGCTAGAAACCTGACATAATAAGCTTCAGTTGTGTACAGTTTATATTACAAACCTATAATTTCACGAGTAATTTTCTCTGAAGATTTGATACATATTTAGTCGTCATTGCACAAACGCTGACACCAATTTTTATGGGCGTAAGTGCATAAGCCGAACCTGAATTTAATGAGGAAATCTCACTTTTTGTATTCGTATAAATGAGCAGTTAAAACAAAAACCACTCATTCTTGTTTGTTTGTGCAGCTTTTTTAGTTTTGCTCCTGTAATTACTGTTTTTCATTCATCAACATGTGACGGTAAAATCGAAGAAAGTATCCCAGCAGTTTGTTTCTATTTTGCTCTAATTAGTTCATCTGCAGGAAGAAGCACTACTCTATGATTAGGCCTGACTATGCTGCAGCGGTACATTGCTTTCTTTTTTTTTTTTTACTGGACAACAGTGTAAATGGAGAAAGACGAGCCTCACTGCACTTGTCCTGCAGCTTTCAGTGCATCTCTTTTAGAGTCTGAATCAATAGTTTTCTCTGGATGAGATGCTCGACAGTCCTCACTATTATTGTGCATCATAGCCTTCAGTACATTTGCTCCTCGTGCTCGATTGTATGTTGTTTGCGCCGCGTTCGCTCTCGGCAAGATCTGCTGTTTGCGTCGCGTCAGTTTTAAATCCTTGGAGCATCTTAATGTGTCTAAAGAGTGCCCCGTCAGGGAAAAGTGGCCAAGCGGAGAAAATGAACGGTCAGTGAGTTATGCGTGCGAGTTTCAAACGCGACTCCCAACTTCGCCCGCGCCATGATTTACAGATCGAGCTTTAAGTCAAGCCAATTACCGCATCACGGCTCTCCCAGTCGGGGTTAAGTGGACTATTGGAGAAACTCGGGGCGTAAATCACACCCTGCCGTCTGACTCGCAGCGGGTTTGATGACCGAACATGGCGATTGTGAGGGGAGAATAATGGAAAAAATAAGTGCAGAGAGGTGCGCCTTTAATGCGGTTATAGAAACATAATCCACTTTAACTTGGATTGTAAAGCAAGAGCGGGGATGACATCAATAGTAACTCAATTATTGTATTTTTTAAATTATTATTTTCACTCAGCCTCCTCTTGGCGTCTCTGCTTTCTCAGCCGAGTCTAATATGGGCGAGGCCGTCACAAATTTGTGTTTGGAAGATTTGTGATGGTAAGCAAATATCGTCCACAATGTCCTGGATTCTTCAAAGCACGTTGTTATTATTTTATTATTTTTAGCCTCGTACTGGGTTCAGTTACAGTTTGCTTTCATCAGCAAGGACAACTCATCAGTTCAGGCTTCATTAAAACAGAGGAAGTGTTTTTATAAATAGGTTGAGCTCCTGCCTGTCAGAAACGTGTGTATGATTTAACTGCGTGCAGAATGGATAAGTTGGACTGAAGAACTGCTCAGATGTTGTCCATCCGTAGTAGCATTTGTGTCATAAATCTCTTCATTGAAGCGTTTGAATACTTTTATTCATTCTGCAGTTGTAAATTAGTCATCCGTGGGAGTTAACCCACATTGCTCAATAACTTCATATTACTCATATTTTTTTGGACTTTTTTTTTTTATTTGATCATTTTATCTCCCTTCACCTCTCTGGTTTTACGTACGATCAATGGCTTTTACACATTTGGTCAAATCACTGCAGCTTCTGTGCTTTACTCTGTTTTTGTGTTTTAGCACCAAGTGATTACCTCTTGACACCTTTTGGTTACAGCTTATGAAATCTGTCAAGGCTACAAATAAAACTGAGGAAACAAAAGAAGCTTTTCAGTGAGTCAGTTGTGGCCTTTGTTTTTCTTTTCCTTTTCGTGCATCTGAAGCTACACAGGGTTGGAGGAAGGGGTTAATCGGGTGGTCAGGAGGTGAGCAGCTGCTGACACTAGTCGTACCCTTAAATGCTAACCAAATGCAAATCATGTCAGAATAGAAATGGCTGCTGGTGGCGATTACTGCCACTTAAAAAAGACCTGCATAGAAAATTTTGATGTATTCTCTGCTGTGTTCTGCATTAATAGAGCTCATCAGTGATGGAAAGGAATAATGACCTTAAAGGCCCATTCATTGATGGTGTTCTCTTCCACTGAAAGAACGATGAGTTGATGAAGCCCTCAGGGTCACATTTACTTCGTAGTCGAGCATTTAAATTTTTTTGTTGGTTATATGCTGCATGGGATGAAAACGTCTGCTTCTTGGCCTCATCCTTTATGCAAGTTCAGACTTAAAATGCCCAAACAGTTCATGTTCACTTGCTGGTCAATTAGCCAAACTGTTCCTTATCACAGCTGGAGCTTATTGTCCTCGACTCCAGCTGTGCTTCTGTGTTGAATGCCACACAGAGCTGACACGTCTATATGTCACTGATTTAGCAATCACACTGTTTTTCTTGTTTTTGATTTTTTTCGTACTTTATTTTGCAGTCTAATTCTGCATACATTGTGCTATTTTAGCAATTCATATGAAAACATTCAGCTCATTCAGGAGATGGGTGCTGTGACTTTAGGTTATGTAGCTTTTAAACTCCAATTCAAAATAAACTAAACTTTATTTGCAAATATATTCTCTGTAGAAATATGTTGAGATCTCTTCAATTACTTCAGAGACTTTGTTCTCTTTTAAGTCTATCATACTTTATTTCTGTTTTTGTTCTTATTTTAGTTCTTAAATACCATTTTGATACTTCAAACTTATAGAAAGTCATTTGCTATATTTAAGTTTTAACCAGCCTTTTGCTACTTTTATCTCTTAGTCAGCTTTTTGGTACTAGCTGCAACTTTTGGCTACTTTTAGCTTTTAGTTAGCTTTTTGCTGCTTTGCTTTTAGCTAGTGTTTTGCTACTTTCATCTAGTGTTTTGCTTCTTTTAGCTTTAATGACTCAGTTTCAGCGTCTTCAGCAAATTTCAGCAGAGTCATCCAACACTTAGCGTTGACTCAGCATTTTCTGTGAAAATGCAGTTTTGTGCATGTTGAATCTTCTGCGTTGGCTAATTAGCAACACAGATGTAAACTCTACTACGGCTGTGTGAAATGTTACTTTAAATAAAACTCTGATTCATTACATGCTGGTTTGGGGATTTTTAGCCTTACTTCAAGACTGCTAGAAACAAAATCTTTGAAAACACGGCGGATTCTGTTGCCAAAAGAAAGTCAGCTTTCTGCTCTATTTAAAGCATCATTAAAGCAGAAGCCTTGTGGTTAGACAAGCTCCTGAAAGAAACCATGAAATTGATGACAAGCTAACAAGTAATCCACGGCTATTCAAAAGAAAGAACAATCCTTTCAAATTAATCTTACAAGTGATGACAACAATAGAAAGTTGGCCATGTACTGTTCTCTACAACGCCATCTAAACGCAGGGCTTGTTGTTTGGCCTTTTGTTCAGTTTTTGAAGGCGTTTAGACAATGTGTTTGAATGTATTTAATTCATCAGTGCTTCGGGTTAATGCTTGTTTGGTAGGATAGTAAATTATTTTGAAGACTTACCAAGAAGAACTGACAGTAGTTGGAGCATTACAGTTGCTCTGAGGATTAAATATAATTCACAAACAGACAAAGTACCAATCTGTTGTGAACATTTGTTTAATTCCACAGTGCTGTTTGACTATTTAGACAGTTTATCCAAACTAAGTTTTTGAAATGCTTTGTTTGACATTTAACAGTTAAAAGTAGAACAACTAATTCATTGTTAACTTAATCCTGTTTCAAAGCTGCTTAATTTGGACTCCTTTTTATCTGTATTTCCTTGTAACTGTCTTGTTTTTCAGCGCAGTTCAAATGTTTTGCAGTAATAATGTCAGACAGTGCTCTGTGTTTGTTTGAATGATTTACAGGATTAATTCTTATGTAGTTCAGATTGTTTCTACCTTCGGTGAAAGTGTGAGCATCGACTTCGTTCTCCACGAATTAACGTGCACAAGTGATTATGAACAACTGCATGTTTTAGGAATCGCTTTAGTTCCCTGTAATTGAACAAGCCTTTCATCTCTCGCTGTTGCTGTTTTTGAATATATTTCCTCATCAAGGCAGATCAAAGGCACCACTGTACAGATTAAGAGTATAAATGTGTCTGTGTGGAAATATGGATGCACGGGTGCCGTCGCAAGGAGGAGTCTGAGGGAAACGTTGATATCAGCTCCTTCTTTTCCATGTTTTATCACTTTTATCTGATCGTCTTAATCCTTATCTAACTTTGCTGCTCAGAAATTATCTGCACCTGACAAATCTGAAACTAAGATTTATTAGTAGAAGACAAAAGTCACTTTTGCTTTTTTGTATTTACAGCCTGCATTTGGTACCACTGGTGTGCAAGGTGTATTTTATTTTTTTATTATGGTCAACCTTTTTCAGAATGTGGATTTAAATTACAATTTTAAGGTGCTTCCAAACACGAACCGTATATTTTAACTCAACATACAGCAGTGCAAGAACAACTGATAAGTCATGGTCATATATTTTTACAATTTATTCCCAGTGTTTTACTGCTGCTGATGGAGACAGTAGTTTTGTCATATTTTATTTCTGTTTTAATTAGTCCTTACATCGAAGAGAATTTTTTACAGTAGCATGAAGCAAGCGGTGACCTTTAAAACCCTTTAACAAATCACAATGCTGAATAGTTTTGAGGCCAAAGCCATCATTAATTCTTTTTTTAATGCCAACAGTATGAGATTATAACATAGTTGGAGCCATGAGCTCCCCTTTCCACATTTACCTTTACCATCTAAAATCTTTTAATAGCCAACATCTTGGTTTGATTGAAGGGGAGAAAGCTTTAATAAACTTTTTACTCATAAGAGTAGTACAGTGTGCTGCAGATTATGTCTACTTGTATCCCAGTGATCTTTATGAGCTACATGGCTTGGTAGGTTGGATAAATAGGATATATTTAAAAAAAAAAAAAAAAAATAGAGCTTTAACATCTGACAGCTTAAAGGAAAAAATGACTCGCTGTCCATTCTGTGTCTATCAATATACTTGTAAGGTAAAAAATAAGATTAGCATTGTTTATACCTGCAGTTGTGATCATTACTCATCACTTGAATATCTAGTCTGATATCCAGCCTGACATATGTTATTTTTTCCATTTTCCCGACGGGGCAGATTTGTCCCAATTCTTTTTATGTTGTTTGAGGGTGAAGGGGTACAGCTGTCTGTCCCTTCAAGCAAAAATATTTGTTATGGGCGCTTCCATTTAAAAACGTTGTTGTGACACCAACCATTATAATGTCTAGTTTGATGTATTCCAGTTTATTTTGTTTAGCACAATTACCTTTAACAAAAAATAAAAATATTATTGTATTTCGAAGGAGGTCTTTTAAGCTAGATAACTAGTTGCATGACATATATGGGCCATATATGTTTATTGTCACATCTGTTTACACAAAATGAATTGGTAACAATTGATGTACATTACTTTTTAATAGGTGTCCTATTTTGCAGCAAAATATTGCAACCACTACCCCTCATGACTTCAAATTAAGGGTTTAGGTGTGGGGGAAACCCAAAGTAATGGGATTCAGCCTTTGGGTCTCCATTTACAGTATGTGGGCAACTTGTCATGTTCAATTTGGTGCAACAGTGTCCAGTCAAGGTTTATGCACTGCCTAGGTACTGCAGCATTATACATAATGGAGTTCATGGAAATGTCTAAAATAAGACAACACATCCACCTTTTTTATTTTTATCTCAACTCTTACAGAATCTTGTACATCTCATGTGCTTACAGCAGTAAACTGCTGCTGTTGTAGCCTTTGCTTCAGCAGGTAAAAGTACACTTTATCAACACAACACATGCAGATCACCACAAGCTGAACACTATTCACCTTGTCACATTGGATGTTGAATATAGATTGCATCTCCGCTACAAGCAGTTCTGTCACGTTGTGAAGCATTTCCAATTCAGTAAAAAACGTTGTTTAAAGAGCGTTCTTTTATTTCATTGCTTTGTAGCTCTTTGAAGCTTGTGACACAGCTTGTTGTTTGATTCAGCACCTTTAGTAATGTTTTTATTTGCTGCTTTTCTTGCTGGAAATCCACTGCAATGCCATTTCCGTTTTTCGTACAAGAAAGACCTTTTGGGGGGAAAATGAATGCTCAGAAGAATTGTACAGAGTTGTGAGAGACAACTTTGGCAGGTACTTGTGTTTCTTGGTAATGGAACCTCAATACCTATACTTGTGTGATAATGTCATGGTGTTCCTGCATTAATGTCAACTAAACGTACAGAACGAATTGATAAATGCAAGTTTAGGAAATCCGTGCAAAGAGTTTCTCACATTTCATGTTTCACTTAGATTTACAGGGACTTCACTTGTCATCAAAGCCCACTTCATGATCATTAATTTCACTTTATGTAGAAGAATGTACTTTTTGCTTTTGACAAGCAGTTTTCAGTGTCAGGTAAATGTACGTTCTGTAAACACTTGAAAGCTTTTGAAAATCTGAAGTAACAGCACTCTAAAAGCTCACGCATTTGAGTGAATTGTTCCCTGCTTCTGGGAAACGGACCAAGAACGTCACCTGAAAGTGATGAGTAATGGGCAGAGGTGTGGATGTGAGATAACGGTAATGTTATTTCTTAAAATAAAATCACACCGAAAGTCACTGAGTGAAGAGTGAGTCAGATAGCAAGTTTGCGTTCGTTCATTAGATGAAATGGCTCTCTGCCTTTTCTAAATGTAACCTGGTATTGATTTATCCGCTCAACACGGCCATGTCGCTTCAGGGGTTAAATGGAATGTCGGACTTCATCATGTCCTTGACTCAACCTATGATCCTACATAATTCAGTGCAGTTTAGCTTTTAGAGCACAGTTGAAACCCAAGTGTTACTCAAAATGCTTTTTACAGCCAAAATGCTTTATATATAAAGCAATAATTAATGAAAAAAAAAACACATGAAGACAAATAACTAATAAAGCAAAAAGTTTTCACCTTTGAGACGCAATGTTATATCTACCAAGGAAAATGGTACAGCTTTAATTGCCAAAAATCTTTGAGGATGCTTAAAAAGTCTGGGTTATTTGTTATTCCTACAGCAGACTTACACACACACTCCCCACTGTAAGAATTTGCTTAAAATTTTTAAGAGCCAGAAACAAACAAAAAAAAACTGGCTTTATGTGTTGACCACCAGCTGTCCTGACTTCCAGCTATCCAGGGCCTGGAGGTGAAGACTTGGACTTTGGGTCTTATCCCACTCAGCATCCAGTCGAGTCGGGGCAGCTCCAGAGGGAACGGCTCTCAGAAATCTCCCAAAGAATACAGAAAGATGATTAACAAATATATTTGCATTTATCTAGGGCTTTGACGTCACTCTTGCAAAACAGTTGTGTCTCCTCCTGTGCTGTTTGAGAAATGTGTGCCGTGGCCTCTGTTGAGCCGGCCCAGCCTGTGTGTGTGTGTGTGTGTGTGTGTGTGTGTGTTAGCTGCTCTCATCCCGTCTACACCGTCTCAACCTCATTTGGTACAGCGCCATAACAGGCACAGCAGAGGCCCAGATGAGCAGGAGCTGTGTGTGCATGTGTGGTTTTTTTTCTTTCTTTTATTTGCTCTTTTCTTTCATTTTTCCTCCCACTCCCCTTGCTCCCACTCCTCAGTGATGGAAGCAGCTGTTGTTTGTTCATTAACTTTTTGTCTAAGTAGCACACACGTTCTGCAGTCTTGAAGTAGTGCACTCATGCAAAAAACGCAAGCATTCAGTCACTCTCGCAACAAATTCACGAACATGTTTCTCCTTTAAGCACACCTTTCATAATCCTGCTTTCACGCAGTCATTGTGCGTGTTTCTCCATCTAATTAGGGTAATTGAGTTTTCGCAGCTCTGAAGAGTCTAACTTGTTTTACAACACAGCCTTTGAGAGCGTGCCTCTGTTTGATCGTCTCAGTGAAAAGGAAATGAGCAGACAGATCAAACTGGAGGGTGTGTATACTTTCGCACAAGCTCAAAACGATTTTCCTCTGTGCAAACCAAGCCGAAAAGGAAACGTCTGTGTTTTCAGGCCACACGCTGTCTTTCTGATCTCCATGCTTCCCCTCCACCTCCCCTGTCCGCCATGCAGACTCACCCCCTGGTGTACTTATGAGTGTAAGTTTAAAGCTGTTTTCATCACGTCTTCTCTTCATGAATTTAACTGAGAACCGATTTAATCTGGCCTGATTTTCTCAGCCAGGTTGTGTTCTTCCTCTTTCTGTTTCTTTTTGTGTTCAATAGTTGTATTTATCATACGATTTGGAGTCACAAAGTTTAATAGAAGATGCAGGAAAGTTTTCTTTAGAAATGCCTTCTCAGCCTTGCTGTGTAACCTGGAAACAGATTTATGGGACATTATTAGTTTTTTATCTTTTTGGCCTAAACACAGAAGAGGCAAGTTTGCTGTAATTGGTCCTGTCAAACAAACCTCTATAGTCCTCATTTGTAGTATAATATAATTTATTTCTTTCTTTTGTTTTTGTTTAGAAACAAATATATTCTGCCCTTAATGTGTAAAAGTACGATGTCAGCAAGTTCAAACTTCAGAGTGTTTGCAGTCTGGATGGTCTTGGTTGTTGTATAGTACAGTAAATTTTGGACTGGTCCTTCCTCAGTGTTTTATTTTTTTTTTGTGTCACTTATAATTTATTTTGCTTTTTTTAGTCCAAAGAAAAACAAAAACTACAACGGACACTTAAAAAAAGTCAGTTTTTTAAAGCATGGATTCTGGCCTAACTGGTTGTTTCATTACTCAGGGTTTGATGTGTTAGTAGTGTTTTAACAACACATGACTCGCAATAAAACCGGGCATAAAAGATGAAATATTACCGACTACCTACCACAGACCAGAGAAATGTAAGGATTTCAGAACAGTTTACTGGGTGCTTGTCCAATCTTAGTTTGCAGTGTTTTCTCTTGTTACCTGCCAGGCTAAAAACTGCTGTCTCTCCTCAAGTGTTAAGATAATTTGCATATATAATAAAGTCTTTCGCTAAGTCTGCTGAAATAAGCTGCAAAGAATAACATTCAGAAGATCTGTAAAGGTAACAGGATTACTGTAAGAAACATTTCAGAAAGATTTAAGGAAATTGTGTCAACTTGTAAAACTGGTGTATAATGTCTCCTTTCGAATGACTCTAATTAGCATTTCATCTTTGTAAAAATAGCTGTTAAATCACCCATGCAACAGAGCAAAGAATGCTTCTGTATTGTTAAAGTATTGATCTAACGTCAGTGTGGGAACCTAAAGTCTTTATGCATATCTGTTTGACTGTTTGTCCTAAAGTGACCCGGTCTCCTCAGGAAGGAGGGGAGATCAAATAATTATATCATCTCCTGTCCCATCACTACATGATAAAGTGACTGCGGGGAATGTCATAGAAAAAAATGACAGAATAGTTTGTAATGTGAGATCAAAGAGGAGCAGAGATAAATGACTTCCAATTTTCTGCACGCCCTCTTAAAATAATGTCACATAAAAAGCCAAACGGGGAGAAAGAACTCATTTGATTCAAATAACTGCTTCAATAAAAACCTATAGTGAGGTGCAAGCATGATGCTATTTAGTTTTTTTTTTTTTTAGCTTTGTCCTGCAAAGTTATTGGTCTTTATAGCAGATTGGTTCTAGGATAAAAATATACATATTTATTTGTTACTTACATTTTGTTTTACTCATTTTGAAAGTGATTTCTGCACCTAAAGTTACACAGTTGGCCAAAATCTCAGCATTTTCCACAAACATTTTTTATTAGTTATTTCAGCAAAACAAGTTCTACTTCTGTTTGTGCTTCAGTAAGAATCCACCATGTTATTTTTTTTTAAATATATCCATCCAGTTTCTTCACCCGCTCGTTCCTGTGCAAGGCCGCGAGGAGCTGATTGCCCATCGCCAGCGGTTGTTGGGGGAAATGTGGGGTACACCCTGGACAGGTCGTTAGTCCATCAAGCAGTTCCTAAAAAGAGAGATGAAACAAGCAACAATTAACACACACTTCCTCCTGTTGACAGTTTAGAGTAACCAATTAACCTAACATGCTGTTCATGGGAGAACATGCAAACTCCACACAGAAAGGCCACAGGTGGGATTCTAACCTGCAGTATTTTTGCTACAAGGCAGCGGTGGTCCCTTACTGTGCCACCATGCAGCCAAATAATTGTTAGAACTGACTGTTAAACATTGCTCTGAACTCAAAATGTCTGTTTGAAATCTATAGTTCAGAATGTCTTCATAAAGCTGGTAAACAGGAGTGGTGGAGCATTGTTCTGTTTACTGAACACAATAATTGGGTTTCTCATGTTAAACTTTTTCGGGGGCTTTTTTGCGCATACTTGAGTTCTTAAAACAATGTATAAAACTGTTTTTCCTTGTTGTCAGTTAGCTTGACAGAAAAGTTGCTGAATAGTGTTCGTGACAGCAAAAACCCCGAGGCTGCCAGTGTTGGTGGTTTATACGTCTCAAAACCCCGCAGAGCTGTACATCCTATAAAAAGAAGAAGAAATTGATTCTTCCTGTGGAGGAGAATTGTAGCTCAGGGAAGTCTGGAAATGCACTATCCTGACTTTAGGTTTTTACTTTCAAAGCTGGAGCTGATCTCCGTGGAAAAACCTAATAGGGAAACACACTTTAGTGAACATCATTTATTCCATCATGTGTGTTAAGTTTAGAGATTTGTGCCTTGGAAAATGGAGAAATTTGGCAAAGATTGTTCGTTAAAGCATATTTTTTTTCATTGTAATGATTGGGTAAAGCTGCTTATGCACTGATGCCTCTTGAGATTTAAAAGAAAAAAAACTTTAGACAAAGGAAACCATGCAGACTTTCTCATTTTGATTCTTTTGTTCTTACCTCATATCTGGTGGAATGAAAAACCCTCTCTGTGCTCATCTATTAAAAAAAGAGCATTGGAAAAGCATGATCCATGCCATTTGCAAACCCCTGATGTTTAAAAGGAGTGATGCTGAACGCTGATAACATTCATGAAAGCTTGTAATGGATTCCCAGAGGGAGGCAGAATATGAAACTCCAGACGTGCACGTGCGAATTGAAGCAGTTAAGACCAACCTAAAAAGATAAAATATGCTCTTGCCACAATGACACCGAGTCAAATCTAATCTGAATCTGAGCAACGCAGATCACACACCATTAAATAAGCAGGTTCAGGTAAGCAGCGGCAGACGGTTCCTAAATGGCCATCAGAAATGGCATCATGTGCTGAATGTCAAGACGGCTGCATAGGCAGAGGGAGGTTTCATATAGGCAGAGGGCGACTGAGGATGGAGGCAAACAAATAAAGACAGAGAATCCAGCCAAAGTCATGTGTGACTGATGGGTAAAGTAATTGAGCACAGCAAGACAGAAAGTACTGGAAGGCTGTAGACAGACAGCTCGCCTACAGTAAACATTCCTGGAAGTAATAAGGCAACCGTCAACCGGTTGTTGTGGTAATAGGAGCTGAGGGGGATGGCGACCTGTGGAGGTTGGATATCTCACTCACTTTTCTTTGGCAGTAAACTAGCTGGGAGGTGGAGAAAACTGGAAAAATAAAAAAGCAAAGGGGTAATATATAGAGCCGTTAACAAGAGCAGAGGAAGAAGATGAATATGACTAACAAAAGGGATGAATAGTTTTTATGAGATGAAGGATGAAGAAGCTGCAGTGTAGAGGGAGCACACAAGCTGTGTTACTGAAAAACTGCATTTCAATAAAAAGAGCATATCATACACTTAGGCGCCCACTATGTCAGTGTCATTACTTCCTCCTCAGGGCCTCCTAATGTCAATACAAGTGTGTATTTACCAAACAAAGCAAATTTGTCATCTTCTGGCAACTTATTGACACACAAAGGCTTTGCTTTCTTTGTGCTTCTTTAGAGTTTGTCATACAAATTAAGTAAGAATTAATTAAAGGTTTGAAAAAGAATAGTGATTTCAGCACCGAGTCACAGTTTTACAACCATGTCAGAATGCTTATTTGTGCTTTTTAGTACTTATTTTTACACTTTCAGCGTGTACATTCTCAAGTGGCATAGAGTGCAGGAAGTGTTAAATATCATAAAACAGTTCATCAGGATGTGACACATTTTAATCTTTTAGTCTTGTCTCAATTATTAGAAAAGCATTTTCTTACAAGACTTCAGGTCTATTCAGTTTTTACACTTCAGCTTAAAAGACATCTTGGCTTCAAGGCTGTTTATTTTGTAACCCGTACATCATTGACTCCTCTTCCTCTTGACCTTTTTTTTAATTTTATTTTTACTCAGGATTTCAGTGTATTATTTGCTAGAATAATTCTTCCTCACGAAACAAAATACTCTGTTAGCTGTCCGCATATTTTTAGTATATACAGTATGTAGGCCAGCAAATTTGTTGGTGCTCTTACAGCTTATTGAAACAAAGCTTCATTATTTATGAAAGGTGATTAGGTTAAAAGCAATTGTCTAATGCATTCCTGTAGTAAACAAAAACAAAGTGAAGGAAAAAAAAGATTTGTTGTTTTATTTTACAAAGATATGCCAAAGTAGTATGGATAGATTTACAGTCTTTGCATTGTAGTCTTGTTTCGAACTAAGTGTTTGACCTTAATTAGTACCTTCAAGATTTTCACAAGCCATTTATTGAAAGGGAAAAAATAAGCCACTTAGTAGTTGGTTGTCATTCTGTGCACCACACTGAACATGGAGCAGAGAAAGCAAAGGTGAGAACTGTCTGTGGAACTCAGAAAGACGATTATAGATATCCATGTTGAAGCTAAAGACTACAAGGCCATGTCCAAGCAGCTTCATGTTCCTCTGATCACTGCTGTCAATATTATTAAGAAGTATAAGGTTCATGGGACTGTAGCCAATCTCTCAGGATGTGGATGCAAGAGGAAATGCGACCCCGGGATGATCAGATTGATTGTGCAGATGGTTGCAATAGGAAACCATCTAAAACCATTCAAAATGAACTCCAAAGTCAAAGTACGTCACTTTCAAAACATAAGGGGCTCCATGGAGGAAGACCGAGGAGGGCTCCACTGTTGGCAGAATATCACAAAAATGCCAGATTGAAATTCACCAAAATGCCTGTTGAAATGCCTGAAGGCTCTCAGAGAAGTTTCTGGGACTTGTTGAGACAAAACTGGAGCTTTTTGGTCAGTCACATCAGTTGTTTTTTCTTCTTCTTCTTCTTTTGTTGATATTATTATGGAAGGGTACAAAATAATAGATCCATGTCTGTACAGCTCAGTGTTTAAGGCATGGAGCATTTTGGGATCAAATCTAGAGAAATAATCTCCAGTAGCACGGCAGAGGGACTTTGCTCATGTTGTATGTGAACGAAAACAGTTTTACACATGGTGGTCGGGTAAAAATACTGTAAATTAATCAGTGAGTTGATAAAACGTGTTCAGTGTGGAAAATAGCAGTTTTTTATGTATACATTATAAATATTTTACTTAAAAGCTAGTTTGTCTTTTTCTTACAAATTTGTGGCCATGTTTTGCAGTTTTGCAGTTCTCTAGGAATGTCCAGATAGTATTATAGGAGTGTATGGGTGTGTTGGCATCGGAAACTTATGCTCTTATCTTTCCTCTGAACTGAAGCTATGCGAGTCCCACCCAGTGACTCGTCCCTTAGAGACCGGAAGGGAATTGCCCTTTGGGTGCCGTAACACCCCATATGCTGTGACATTTTTGCTAAATGACCCATCTATGAATCAGTGCTCCTTTTCTGCTGGATTTTGTTTTACTGGTTGATTACATTGAAATATGTTGCCATTAAATAAAGACTGGCACAGGAACGAGCGAAATATGGGTCAGGGTTATCGATTCAAACAGAGTTCAATCAACGAGAAGCCCATTATTTATAGATTTTTTAATATAATGAAGCCCTAATTCCCAGACATCATCTTGAGATCACTACTGGCCCCTCAGTGAGATCGATCAAAAAGTTATTTAAGGGTACACAGTGAAACTGTCAGATTATTTCATCTGTGCGTGCTTAGAGCGAAACTCCAACCAGCGGGGCCACTGCAGTTCAGAAACGCTTCCCCTCCGCTGAACGATATGAACTCTGAATAAATTGTTTCAGTCAGAGAGCTAAAGTAAATGTCACACCAGAGCTTAACAGCATGTCTCACACTTCAGTAAAAGCCAGCTGTAAACAGCATGTGAAGAGTTTAGAGGAGTTCATTATGTTGGAGGATTTTAAGGTCACCCCTTTGTTGCTCTGAGTGCTGCTTTTGTTTTTCTCCAGATTTATTTTTTAAGAATTGCGTCGAAGTTTAAAGTTGATGGGAAAAATTCAAGGCAAAATTCCCTTTTAAAAGCAACACTAATTTTTTATTTAAAACCATATAAAGATAAATGCAGCAGTTCAAATGATGCAGAGAATTCAACTGCTGGAGGCATCGATTATTTATTTTTTTCTCTTATTTGGGGTCAAAACAAAGTACTCAAATAACTGAATTATAGTAGTCCCTGCACAACTTGTAGCTAAACACTTTCCGTCATTTTTATTGGTCAGTTTTTATCTTTCGGTTTTAAAATAAGGCTGCACAATATATCAGATTTATTGTGATCACATTGTCAATGTGCTTATTATCTGTATCACAGGGAACTGCAAAAAACTGCAGGCACAAACTGGATGCCAATAATATATTTGGCATTCTGACGAACCCCTCCTTCCCTAAGTGCCCACAGTCGATTTAGATTATAATGGCCAAAATGCTAAAGCACATGGAGAGCATCTGAGCACTGTGATGAAGGATCAGAAAGGAGTGGGGAAGATGTGGATTTATTGCAGCTGATCTTGCCATTTGACAGCGATCTCCCACATGGTGTTTTCTTGATACTATATCTGTTCATTTAAATGTTAACATGCTTCTCACATGTTTTCTCCTGGGCCATAACATTAATTATGGCTGCAGTTTTTATTTCATTTCCCTTTACGGTGTTGACATAAAGACCACCCTGAGCAACATGTTGTTTTTGTTTTAGTCTGCAAAGCGTCACCTAGCTTCATCAATGTTTTAAGTATTTTATTATTTTAACGACAACTTCACAATTCTGCCAGAATGCCCACTAGTTGACTAGTTAAAGCTTTTTTTGGCCCTACTAGTTAACTAGTGCACCTAAAAATGTCAACTGGTGTGCCTAAAATGTTAATTATTTAACTAGTAAAGCCCAAAACATTCCCAGATCAATTGGTGTGATCAAATATGGCCATTCTGGTTGACTAGGTAAAACCTTTTGGGCCTTACTAGTTAACTAGTTCATCTAAAAATGCCAGCTAGTTAACTACTAAGGCCTATGACACTTATTGGACACTTGGTGCAACCAAATTTGTCCATACTAGTTAAATAAAACTGGCTAGTTGAGGCTGTGTCACAGTGACCGATTTCATCACCTTACCCTTTTGAGGCCTTTTTCCTCAACACCCTCATCCTCGACAACAGCTTCATAAACAATCACATCAAAGTGAGGTTTTAAAATTTTCTGTCAGGTGTACTGCGAGCGCCAGCAGACCACCCACCACGATTACCAGTTCTCTCACTGAGAAGCAAAGAACGCGATGTTCCTGTGTGAAATGGAAAATCAAAAGTGCCAGGGATGTTCTCGTTGAAAGAAAAAAAAAAAAACAATCTAAAGAAGTGGAGGCAGAAGCCTTTGAACAGTAGTGATGAGGAGACTGATAAGAACTCTCAGCAAGCCGCTGCTTTAAATTCGGTCAATTCAGCAAGTTAATAGCTTTTAAAATTCAATAGATGGATTTTATTTTTTTGCTTCAAAAAGCTCTGATTTACAGGAATTAATTCTCCGTTACTACAGATATTGAACGCACAAACTTCTCAGACTTTAATTTACACAAGTCCTAAAGTTTGAACCATATTTACTCACAGCCTTTCTGTTTTGGTCTCTTTCTTTAAGACCAGTTAAGCTATATTACTGCTAATGCAAAATAAAGATTTTCCACTGCGGGTAGTTACTTAAATAATTCAAACAGTCAAATAGAGAGTGGCTCATATTGTTTAGCAGTTAAACAGTAGTGGATTTATTTGTTGGTGAGGTTACATTCTTACTGTGCATCTCCCAACTATGAATCCACAGCGTTGTTCTCGTGTTTAATATCATCGAAGGCTGTGTGCGTTTTAGGTCATCTTCCGAGAATCTTGTAGAGACACTAAAACGCTTCTCCAAAATCAATACTTGTTTACCGAACGACAGCACACAGGAGCTCGCAATCAATTTCCACTTTGCTGTTTGGAAGCCTGCATATGAATTCTGGTTTTTCTCGCTTTTGATTACGAGCGTATGGATTGTGAGCTATGATGGAATCCATGTAATAAGTTACTGGGGGACTCGCTGCCCTTTCAACCCCAGTTGTCTTGTCTAATGGCAGCTCTGTCGCAGCAGTGAAGGTCAGCCGTCAATTAAATGTTAAACAGAGGGTTTCCAATGTGCTCGGCGGTTAACATTTCCAGGAACATGGTTTAGTATGTTGAGTTTAACGGTTACGTCACAATCACCTTCATGGTTTTTTTGGTTTGTTTTTTTAATCAAGTATCTTATGTTTTATCTAGTTCTTGGCAATAAATAAACTAAGCAAATAATTTGTTCTGCACTCTACCTCTATCCTGTCAGATTTACTGTATATCTTGTATATAACTTGTTTTAGCATGATCCAGAGCCGGATGCAGACTGTGTGAATGGTGCAAGCAGCACCTTTTAGTTTATTCCGTTATATCCATTTCTTTATCCACCTCTTTTCATCGATCTGCCATAATCAAATGTAATCCACTCTAACATGTTAACTAAATCAAAGTGTTCAGGATGTGAAGTTGATTCTGCGCTCCCACTCAAAAACACAATAAAATATTAGAGTGACTGATAAAAAACTAATACTGCAGCACAGTCTCACTTTTATTTCATTAGATGAATGTTTGGAAGCAGAGAACCAGATTTAACCCTCAGAAAGACGTATGCCCTGACTGTGTGTTCAGTATAAATTTCTGCTACAGTTTGCCAAATACGCAGCAAAGATTACCCACAGAAATACAGTGCATGCACAGTACTTACATCACGTTGATGATCTGGTTTTCCCAGAGGGGTGTTGGCCTCCTAACAGGATGAGGAGTGTCAGTGATAATCCAAGGAAGTGACTTCACTGGATGTAATACTGCTGCGTTGCTTTCTGATACAGTCCAGAGGCGGAAAGTCTGGATTAATTAAATGGGATTGTAGAGAACTTTAAATATTTACCATTACTGCTAAGGTATTTCAGGGTAGATTGGTCTGCTATTAGAATTGAGCCTTATGTTTGCGTTTGATCATCCAGTTGTTGTTTTTGTGTCCAAAACCCTGCAATATATTATCCTAACTACATGTAGACTGTACTGCTTCATCTTAGGCTTGAGATCCTACAAGACAGCTCACACTATGCATGTTTTTAGTTGTAGCTTTCTGGCATTTTTTTTTCCTCTTTTGGCTTTTTTACTTCCTGTCTAAGCCAGAGTTTGATAAGGCTGTCTTAATTTAGTTTGATCAAATAATTTTGTTTTCTGCTCTAGTTTATATCCCCCCCAAACATAGTATTTTAACCTGTTTTCCTGTCAGATAGAAAAAATAGACCTAAAAGTGTTTACAGTTTTATGACTGGGCTTTCTGATTTTCCTGAGACCAATTGGACCAAAAACACTCAATTTTTTAGTTTTTTCTTTTTATGAGTTTGCCCACAACCTCTGTTTGTCAACAGTCTTGACAAATAAAGCAGAACAAAATCAATTTTTGGCCATTTATGAGAAACCAAATGTGCCAAAAATGTGTTATTACCTCTTGAAGTTACTCTAGTAAAAGTCTTTACTGGGATTTTGTTGATAATCATCAAGGACAAGTATCTCCAAAGAGTTTGGATTCCCACCAATTCTCCATCTGTATATAAAAATAAATTTTAAACAATATTGCTATAGTTTCTATTTTATTTATTGCTTCTATTCCTTAAAATTCTTTAGTTATTTAGCTTCTAACAGCTTCACTGTTTTCACAATTTAGTCTTTTATTCTGTGTTTCTGTTTTTTTATTTTTGTGCAGATGACAAAGTGTGCATTTACAATTTCCTCTTAAGCTTGAATATTTTGCTGAAATTAACTGCCTGCTGTGACAATTAGCTTAATTGGAAAAATGCTTCCAAATTTCATGCAAATCCTCTCCAGCTTTGTCAATATGAGCAACGTTTTTCCAGCAGTTTCCAATACGAAATGTTTTGCAGAACAACAACAACAACAAAAAAAAAAACTCATTTCAAGAACATGAAAGCTGATTTAGTTTTATTAGTTCTGATTTAAAATGTAGAGAAACTGAAGGTTTGCGGTTGAGGACAAAGAAAACTATTTTTTTGTTGACTTTGACACAATAACTAGCCTCCAAATGGTTGCACTCACAGTTAAATGACTCCGGTCTTTTTCTGGTATTTTTCTAAATGTTTCACAACACTGGGTATTTTAGAAAATCCTATTGCAGAGCCTTTTTTTAGATTTATTTGTGCTTTAAAGATTTAAAAAAGAAATTACTAATAAAATTGAATTTGAAAGTAGATTGAAGACCGAAGTTAGTGGAGGGTCTTTTAATTAAAGATCAGGATTTAATCAAAAACTGATCTTATATTTGGTAAAGTGTGTCATTCTAGATATGATAACAGTGGAAAATGCATCATAATCTACTCTGGTGATTTTTTTAAATCAGTTGTCTGCGTTTGGACTGAATCTCAACACAAACTAGCTCAAGTAGGAACTCAACAAATTATACAACAACCTCAAATAGAAAAGCTTTTTTGCAAAAATAAATCAATGAATAAAAATGGTCATGGGATGCCAAAGTTTGTTTTAGAAAGCTCAACTCTAATTCTGACTGTAATCCTATAAAATCCCATTCTGAAGTGAAGAAAAAAGAGAAGTTTACATACTTTTTACAAGAATGTAATTGTCCTTGGTTAATAAAAAGTTAGTTGTTGTTTCTCAATCTGTTTTCGTAAGGGAGAGAAAAAAAAGACAATCTGATGTTTTGATTTATAGTTATCAATATTTAAAGGCTGCACAGACTTTGTAGCTTAGTTTGTGTTTATGTTTTTGCCCACTTTCTTTATTTTTGTAGAATATTACTCTTAGTTTGTTTCTCACAGATTTATTAAGTTTATTTTTATTTTTTTGTCTTTTATACTCTTTTAGCTTCAGGAGTTGAAAGCGTTCGTCCTGTAATGGCTCTAATCCTCTCAGCTTAGTCATGTTGCCCAACTTCAACCCTCCCATCGCTCGCCCCGAGTTGCTCCACAAGTATCTTTGCACTCTTCGTAAAAGTCTGTTTTCGTGTAACGCTCTCGGATTAAACTGCCAAAATCCTTTCAAATCCAAAAATGTCAAACATGTTTCATCACTTTTCCCCTCTCCTTTAATCTCAACTTCCTCTCCTTGTTGAATTAGTTATGCTTGTCAAATGTGCCAATCCGAAGCCACTAATATTTTGCATCCTAAAGTTAAAACATAAAAAAATAAACCCTCAAACAGAATTTGTCAGCATACATCAAAAATGCTAATAAAGGGCCCCGAGTATGTAAATATTTTTAATTAGCTAAGCGTACATCAAAGTGTTTTTCTTATGAATATGCATAAGGTTGTATTGTGACTGTGTGTGTGTTTTCCTCACTTGACAGCCATCTGTCTGAATGTCTTTGATGCACACCACATGCCTGCCCTGATGGTTGAAGTGTCATCAGACTCACACACACGACTCATACATGGAGTCAAGTTTAAGACCCGATCCTCCCGAACATTCCTCTTTAGACCCAAGTCTCTGGGCAGCATTTAGTCTCTGTGCCACTGGAGCAGGTTTAGGAGTTTGCAGGTTGTTTGTTTAAAGTGTCAAACAAAGCTGAAGTTCAGTTTTAGGCGTTGAGATTGGAATACAGCTGTGAAGAAAAGGGTATATTGTGTGTTTAGTTCTGTTCAGTTCTCTCACAAAAGATCTGCATACAAATAAAAAATCAAATCAAACTTCTACAATAAAATATCACATAATATGTTAGGTTATATATGTGTATATGTTAAGTTATTCAAAGATGAAACTTTTTAATATTAAAAGAAAAAAATGCATTTGCAGCATTGTGGAATATCCCAAAGACAATATCAGTTGTGCTAAAGTTGAAATGTTATGACTTCTCTTTTTGTTTTATCATGACGCTCACAACACATTTTATGTCCTTTATATCTAAATAGAGTGTGGTGTTTAAAGGCAGTGATTGGCTAAATATATTATTGGCATGCAGAGCATAAATGCATGGCACTTGGAATATAAGACTCGGCGATTTATTACAGTCCATGCTGTCCTTCGCAATTTTGATATTGCAGTGACCATAAATTTAGTGATATATTGTGCAACCCTAATTAAAATGAATGCTTCTTATATCAACAGGTAAATATTTCCACCCCTTATCTTACCACATCCTTCTTTTTTAACCCTTTCAGGTGTCCTCTTCTTCATTATTTGGCATTTACTCATGTCCTCGTTGTAATCTGCACCCCTTCATTACCCATTCTTACTTTTCTCTCATTGCTGCAGGAATTTCTGTTTTACCTCAAACTTTCCTCTGTGTAACTTTTCCTCCTTTGCCATGCTCTCTGCTTGTCCAGGCCTCAGGAAGTGGGTGTGTGTCGTGTGTTGAATTGGCTTAGGGGAGAGAGAGGTGGAAAGAGGAGGGGAAAGGGAGGATACTGATTAAAATAATAAACAGCTGTGTGATACAGTGAGGCTAGTGGCCAGCGAGAATCAGGAGCAACAGAGGACAGGAGAGGAATGGGAATACCAGCTTGGAGTTTTGCGTGACCCTGTGATGAAACAAAAAGTCTTTGGAGGGGAAAAAGAAGAGAATTTTTAAGAGAGTTTCTTCATCCCTGGAGACTGAGAAGATGACTCAACTTGCTTCTACTTTAACTTTTCAGCAATGAGCGAAATAATCGTCAAAGCTCAGATTCAAAGAGGCCAGTGAGTTTTCTACCCCGGATTGGGACGCCGAGCCCTGAAGTAGCTCTCTATGAACATGTGGCTCCAACAAAAAGAAGAAGGCATTCTTTGACTAAGTGGCCCAGTCATGGCAGTGATTAGGAGGGTGTGATAGAGGGAGACCAGACTGAGGCTTGAGACCTGAGGGAGACACCGAGGTAGCTCTTTGAGCCTTTGTTACCTATACCGAGGGGAATGAGAGGGCAAACCATGTGCCTCTTTGTGCAGTCGACTCTCTTCTTGAAGTGTGCCTGGCAGGAACAGTGTGCTTTTTATCTCAGTAATTGAGTACAACCGCCCTGGCCCTGCCCTGGATCGGACGGCTGGACATTGGGTAAACAGCTTCTTTCATGCCCAAAAGGGAAGTGGAGGAAGGGAAGCATATCGGGGCCGAAGGAGAAAGGCAAACCTGTCCTCGATCGCTCAGAGGTTTACAGCAGCCCACTCGTTCCTCAGGAGACGAGCCGTTATCTCCTCACTGCAGACCTCCACCCAAGATTTGTTGGATTTCCCCTCCAGTTTCAGTGCCCTGTTCTTGGCCAGAGGACGTCAACTGTCAGCCTCCAGCTGTGACTTTATCTAAGTGGCTCCAAACGTCACAACATCCAAGTCCCACCATGGCTGCAGGGTAACTGTAACCCTCCTCGCTCAGTGTGGCTGACCGCCAGAGGAGGATGCTACAGTCATGGGCTGGGATTGGCCGAACACACGCACCGGCACACATGTATGAGTGCTGCCAAAGGGTGTGTGAATTGTGTCAATTGCCTGTTTTGGGGCTACGAACAGGGTTTGACCCTTTTATGTTTGAACTTTTTATATCTGCTTGGTTTGTCTTTTGTTGGATTCATTCTTGTTCACACCCTGGATTTACTAATGATCTCAACCCTGACCTTAAAGGTTTACATTTTGATCGTAACCACTGGAGGACTTGCTTGTCTGCCCTAAGCCTTTAATACCATTGGACCTTTGTGATAATGGAAACAATGTAGAGACCAAAAGGAGTGGGAGGAGCCACAGCTCAGAGTCCAGAATGATTGGTTTGAACTTCAGTTTGCATGAGCTGCTTGGACGGTTTGAACAGGTAGATACGTCTAATTTTTGAAGGGTTTACAGATTCTGCTTTACATCTCTCTTCAGCTTGGACTTCGATTTCAGCCTGACTGAAAGAAACACTTCTCTTGTGTTTTTGGATCCTTATCCATTGTAGTCAGCTTTGTGACGCCAGAGCAGTCATAAAGAGATTATTGGACTCGTTTACATTGGACGATTAGTTCTAATTTGCTTTGCTGTTAGAAAAAGGGCCACGATGTTTGGAGGAGATTGAAAAAAAAACTAACATTTTATTAGCTGTACTGTGTAATTGAAAATTGTTAGTTTTGTGAAGTATTGTGATATAGTGTTTGTATGAATTACTACAAAAACATTTGAGATAAGCTGCTGTATTTAAGTTAAAAATAAACTTTATTTTTCTAACCTGAGGTCATTCTAAGAGCTAAGTTCTAAGTTAATTGTTTATAATCTTTTCACAGAATCTCACTATAAAAGAACTAAACGATCCCTTTAATGACTGTAGCATCTTCACCACTTCAGGATGAAATATTCTAACTCTAAATCAGCAGCTTAAATAAAATTTGTTATAGTAGCAAACAGAGACCAGTTGTCATTGACATGATGGCCTGTGGCACACAGATGTTTTTGTTTGTGTGTGTGTGGAAGAGAAAATGATCTGTCACTATATTTAAGCCCCTCAGGAAGCACATTGACATATACAAACTTCTGGCTCTGAGTCGTCATTCACTGGGCGAAATGAAATGTAAAGGCTGCTCTGTAAATGAATATGTTTGCCCTCTCAGTCTGGGCCTCTTGTCTCGTGTATGAATGCACTGGTGTGTATGTTATGTGGAAGCTGAAGTGCAAAAAAAAAAGAAAAGAAAAGGGAAGCACTTGGGTAATGACTTGAAACGCAGCCAGCTGGCTCAGTCGCAAAGTATTTTTCTGTCTTTTACTTTTAGTGTGTCCATCTAGTTTCCCTTCTATCTTTCCTTAGTTGTCTCCACACCTTGTCTTACTTGCACACTTCCTCACTTTCTCTAGTCTATGACCTTTAAAAAGCATTGTTCTTTGAATGGGTTATTATCCTCACAGGTCACAGTGGAGGGATTTGCTTGACCTTTGTTAAATGTCTGTTGATGTTCAGTAAATTGCAGTACATTTCCTTGGGTGCTTGTGTTTGTGTCTGTGTGTTGTGAGTATCTTGGTCGTTTTGAGTCTGGACTTTAAATTGGTCTGTATTTTACAAGAGCATGTTTTTTTTTTAAGAGAATTGAAGCACCTCTCACATTATAGTATCATTACCATCAAAGTGTTACATTATGTCATGTATATTTAATGAAGTATGCTCACTTTCTATGTCTCTCTCTCTCACACTCTTTAAATCTTTCTTAGATGTGTTTGAATATTACAAGTTTGTTAATGTTCACAAAGTAGGTGTGCTCATGTCTCAGATGTCTCATCAGTTTAGGATTTGGGGAATTTGGTAGCATTGTCAGTGCCTTGAACCTTTCGACAAGCTGTGCAGTGTCTGTAGAGGGGGAGCATATTGTTAACAGATTTGGCTTTAGGTTAGGTTTGTTCATCTTGGAAGAAAAGAAAAAAGGACATTAATGTAATACAGTAACTGTGACAGGTCCGCTTGGGGAGAAGGGAGTGCTTGGGCTGTGCTAATGTGTAGTTGGGTCCTACATTTCATCCACGTGAATGCCTGAATTATAATCTGCAAATAAAAGGTGGATGTAGCCAGTCTTAGTGGATTTCAGTTTTTAAACCTGAAAATCACTATTATTTTCTGCAATTTTGTATCCAGAATTGACAAGCAAGTGATGGATCTAAGATAGAATCTCATGGCACTTTGGTTTGTCATTTGATACCTGTCAAGGTAGACCATTGCAATGATAAAATAACTGACAGTTTAGCAACAAATTATATGTGTGGTTTATATAAGAGTTCACCTGCTGTACAGTTGCTGTACAGAGTGGAAAATAAAGTGTGAGAAGCCAAAACGTTTTAGCATTGGGATTTAAATCTGCTTGTTTCTACTGTAAAGGAGGATTTAACCTGGGGATTTAGGGTTTTTGAGTGAGGCTCAAGTAGTCACTAAAGGAACTGCAGTGCCAGAAAAACCTCTTCCTTAGCTTTGGTTTTTAACCTTGAGGTTAGGTCCAGAATTTAAGATTTCACAGAAACACATTGAATGTGGGTGTGATCCATTTGCATTCAGAAATCGGGTTCTTCGTTACATTTTGGAAAAATCAGCTAGTTATTTTAACAAGTATTAAGCTAAGATTTGGCGTGGTAGTAGCTGAGAGTCATCTCCATCACATATGCTATGTGCTAACACATCGCGCTTGATCTTTGTTTAAAACTTTCCAAACAAAGCGAAGGGCGATATTCATTCCTTCAAACATCTGTTACCTGCCAACACCTGATCGTACAGTTGCTATTGGAACAGAACAGCAATATTTGCATATTTTGATGGCTTTTACAATTTATAGTAATTGTAAAAATATACAATTTTAATAAATAAAATTTCCATATCTAATGCAGCAAAGCAAATGTTCTTTAAAGAGGCTGAGCACGTGTAATTTCACATCTGATGTCCAGATTGATTTTATATTACTGTACTATATTGTAATAAGACTATAGGTTGTATTACTCCTCCTCTATCTACACCCATTCTCATCTCTGTTGCAAATGTGTCTCTGTGCTCCAGGCAGTGTTACACTCATCTGTATGGCTTTTGGAGTCTTTATCTTCAGCTGAAATAAGTGGAACTGAGGGGAGTCCCAGCTGAGATATGGGGGGAGAGAAGAAAATGGAACAGTTTTACACATCTAAAAATAAAACATTTGACAGAATCCTCTGCTTGCGTCACTCTCCCATGTGGTTCGACACTCTCACACAAACCCTCTCACATGCTCTTTGAGATGTGGTTGTGTAATAGATCTGCTGTGTTTAGCTCACTCATACCCACTGTCCCACATGGAAAGTCATGCTTCATCACACAAATGAATGCGTCCGTCTCTTTCAGCCACACATGACATTTTGGAATAGCGAGAGCATTATCCCAGAATAAAGGAGCTAATTTTGCTTTAGTGTAACCCTCTTATAATGTATTGCTGCATAACTGTGGAGGCAGACATTACTTTAGGACTTTTTTCTAGTTTGGGTGTGCTTGCCAAGCCAGTGAAAGGGTAGAAGTTAAAATCTCTTCAATCAAAGTGCTTGAGGACACTGCATGAAAATTTAAACTTCTTTGCCTTCTGGAAATGGATGCAGTGTGCCATGAACTTATTCAAGACTAATCTACACAAGATAATTCAATATGATTCTAAGCAACTAAAGCGTCCATTTCTTTTTGTAAAATTCATTGACTTTTACGTTGCCCCTAATTGTACTTTTTCTAAGACTCTGAATCAAGCAAATCTTTGTATTTGCAGGATATTCAGGCTGAGATCGATGCCCACAATGACATCTACAAGAGCGTGGAGGGAAACAAGTCGAAGATGGTCAAAGCACTGGGCAACTCAGAGGAAGCTGTTCTCCTCCAACACCGACTGGATGACATGAACCAACGCTGGAGCGACCTGAAAGCCAAATCAGCCAACATTCGGTAAGAAACACTAACCAGGATTTATTCCTTCTGTTTCTTTTACCCACTTTGATCTGTTCAGGGAGGTACAGGAGAAACAGCCACTCACACTCATTTCTAAGATCAATTTGGATTCACCAGTTAAGCTGAAGTGCGTGTTTTGGGAGCGAGAAATCTGGAGGAAACCCACATATGCACAATAATAACATGCAAACTCCACACAGAGAGGCCTGCTCAGCTGAGTATGCTCCAACAGTCAAGTGTTAGTTTTCCTCTTTCCAGTTTTTTAGGTCAGAAAAAGCATTATTTTGCTCCTGTAGCTGCGCCTCAGCTCTGAAAATAAACTCTGTATCACAGCAGTAGTTCAAGGAGCTGTCTGTCTCAATTTTCTCTTTCAGTTTGACCAGTGAAACATATTTCTTCCCAAGTTTATCAGTAGAATTGTATAGTCGAATAACAATAGGATGTATTGTTCTGGCAGTCCATATTTCTGTGACAAGAAAATAAGGTTTGACATTAAGTATTAGAGAGCGATCAGTACACAGGTAAGAAGTGCAGACATGGAAGAAGTGCTTGTAAATTGAGTGTAGAATGTTTATATTTTGTGTTTGTGCATGTAGATGTGTGTTCTGTATAGAGTTGCACAATTTTAGGAGTTTTCAAAGTCAGAAACTTTCCATGGGAATTAATGGGAATTTATGGGAAACTAGAATAAACCTGGATTTAAAAAAAAAGACAGTTGTCTCTTAACAGAGAGTTTAAATATAGTTGGGGGACATAAATTTTAGCATGATCCTGACTCAAACAGACAGATTTCATTTCTGTACCATGTAATAACAGGAACCACGCTGCAAAAACTGAAAAACTAAACTAAACTTGTTTTGTGTTTGTGTGAATCCAGTGACAAACAGGACAAAACATTATATAACCAGAATATCTTTGTTCAGAGATGTTTTCGTTTTTTGAAAATTTTCAAAATTCCCCAACTTAACTTTTCATGGAAAGTTCCTTGAAAGTTTCTGGAAATGTATCAGAAGTTTTCTGCTGCTTTGCAACACTAGTTATGCACATGTATACTCTAGAAGAAAATGGATCAGGTTATTATTTCATGTAGAACTATGACATGGGTTAAAAAATGTATTCATAAGTGTTTATATAGTATATAATGACTAATCATGGATAGACCAACCTGATGAGGCAAGGACAGTGTTGATATAAAGGCATTGGGATAGGATATAATAAGTTTATACTTCATCCTACTCCATTTGAAACATAACATTGAGTAGTTCTATTATAATGTGTAATTTGTACAATTTATGTTTAGTAATTTCTTTGTTTTTACATGTAATAATGTTTGTTTTCAGTCACTTTTTTGTTAGAAGCAGCGTCTCATACTTTGCCACAGGAAAACATTTTGTGAATCCAAACTTCAGATCAATGCAAACACAAGTTTCACAAACAAAAAATGATCAAATTTACAAATAATTGATACTGGAGCAGGAGCAAACAATTGGCACAACTACTGACTGTAGTTTTTCTCCAGTCTTTGCCAGCTGAAGCTGGAGACAGTAAATTAGAATTTAGTAGCGAAAACTAAGACTCGAGTTTTGTTTTTCTTTCCACATTAAAAGAAAAGGCAGCTGTTGATCAAAGTTAGTGATTTTATCTTTGTTTTAATCATGCAAAAGATTAGATTTTGTACTGTAAACAGACTTCTTTATTCTACAAACTCAACTGCTCCTGATAATCCTAAAATGCAAGCAAATGAATAAATAAATGGACGTGTATTTGAATTTAAATTGCCATCACTGTTCAGTGTGCTCAGAGCAGGAATGTCAGTAAAAAGGTCTGCTTGAATTTCTGAATTAATATATGAGATCTGCTGCTTTATACTCGACTAGAAGCTTTTTCCTTCGCTTCATTTTAATGAATGTGCAGCATCCAATTTGAGAAGTGCTGCACCAGAGCACAGGGTCATTACATGCGGCGCCCATTGTGTCTACCTTGATTACATTACATGCAAACCACACCAAGCTGCTAAAGTATACCTGCACACGTCTGTACACACATCAGGCTGCTCGGCGCGAGACTTTTTTGTCTGTCGCAGCTCGTTATCTCTGGAAAATATCTGATTTATTTTTAGAACAAATCTTTCTGCTTCTAATAAAGTTTCGAAACGAATGTAAAGGATAAGCCTCTATGTCACATTTAACAGAAAACAAGCAGTTTCCTGGTGCTGTGTGCTCCTACTGGACGACGTCATCAAACCTCACCATGATGCTTTCGTAACATTGAGCCCAGTGATGTGACTATATCTGAGCAGTCAGCCCTTTTTGTAACGCCGCTGCACATACATGAATCAGAACAGTAGACGCAGCCGACAAATCATTCGTTGTTTTGACTCTGCAACGTCAGTGGGGCTCAAGGCTGGAGAGAATCCAGTTTACAAGAGTCCAAAGTCTTTCTTGAAGGACAGGTTTCTTTAGCAAATATGAGTTTAGCTTAACCCAAGGCTTCTGCACTTTTTCAACACTATCCTGCTCTATGCTTGTCACTCTCTTGTTCTGTTGCTGCATGTGAACATTGCTCAAATGTATCAGAAGTAAGATTTTTTATTTTTACAAGTCTTGTGTCCATCAGGGATAAAAGACTTCTCCTAAATAACCAAAGAGTCAACACAGTGGCACATACACTTCAGAGCACACAAATATTGCTGTCAGCCACAGCCTTGGCATACATAAAGCAGACTGGTAATATGCAGAAGTGTTGACTGTGAAGAAAGTGAGGGTAAAAGTGGAAACGACAGGAGCCAGATGGAGATGTTCAAAGACCAAAGAGGAGGAGGAGGAGGAGGAGGAGGAGGGAGGATAGAAGGAAGCAGAACAACCCACACAGGAAAGCTGCAGCAGCAGGAGAGAGAAGGGGCGAAAAACAAATCATAAAGTAAAATTAAAGTAAAAACTTCTACATTTAGTGGGGTTTTAATTACCAAGGTGATACTGTGCTGCCATTATAAACTGGACTCGTTGCTTAAAAAAAACAAGCAAGCAAGACAGAAAATAGCTGCATGTGTTGGGAGTTAAGATACTGAGTGTGTTGATTATATCCAGCCCATTATGTCCTAATTGCATGTGTAATTAAGGTTGGCTTGTGGAGCAGCAATAGGAGTTCTCTGCACAGTGTTCAGATACATTATGCCCAAAGGAGAAGGAGAAAAACAACATGTATACAACCAACCACAAAATTAGAAGCAAAGTATCCAATCTACCCAAATCATCCAGCAAGCCTCTTTTTAGTGGTTTAAAAACAGGTTTTGCTTCGGTCTTCTGTAGGTGCAATAAAGAGCAACAAGCAGTGCGATCCTTTTTTATATAAAAGTGTAGGAACTGAAACGGCTTTGAAATTGTTCAGTTCAGGCATCGAAACATTATTTTTGTGATGAAAATCTGTGGGAGAAAATGGAAAAGAATAACCACTCCTGTATACAAGATGTAAGATGTAAGTGTGTGCTTGTAAAAGGACAAAGATAAACAGATGATCAATAAATAATTTCTTCCAGCCGACACTCTGACAGGCGAAAATAAAAATAACCGACTAAGAGATGAAGTATAAAGATTGAAGTGGTTGTTGCGTGTTGGCAGAGCCCATTTGGAGGCGAGTGCTGAGCGCTGGTCGCGCCTCCTGGGCCTCCTGGAGGAGCTGTGGCGGTGGATCTGCATGAAGGACGAGGAGCTGGCCAAGCAGATGCCCGTCGGAGGAGACGTGCCCACTCTGCTGCAGCAGCAGAATCACTGCACCGTAAGTACCATTCCCCGCTTCTCTCACGCCGCAAGATTTGACATTCCTTATTATCACCTGATGCCAAAAGGCAAAGGTTGATGATGTGTTTGCCAGTGTTTGTGTGCATGTCTCTGTTAGCAAAATATCTCATGGATGATTGGACAGATTTAAATGAAACTTAAAGAAAGTACTTTTGGAGTCAACACAGTTCAGCATGACTGCCACGGTGAGCTGACCTTAAAAACAGAAACATGGCTATAACTCAGTCAGTTTTACAGATATTCACCTATAATTTAGTGTGGTAGTAGCTGAGACTGATCCCCAGCACATTTCTTTATCACAGATCTTTATCAAAGTTAGTTCACTCTTTTTTTTGTTCTTTTTCCTTTTTTTTCAAATGCTTTTTGTTTGAGATTGATGTGCAGCCAACACATCGTGCTAACAGATTGCTCAAGATCTTTCTTGATTGGGTCAACTCTGTTTGTCTGTTAGCAATAAATCTTATTTTAATGAAACTTTACATCTACAACCAACTTACTTTTGTTGTCAGTCCAATCAACATGGCCCCCACAAATAACACCCAACACAAAAATCGCTAGAATTCAGTCAGTTTTACAGATATTGTCCTAAAATTTGGTGTGGTAGTTGCTGAGAGTCATCCACAACACATGCTCTGAGCATGACTTCTCATGATATCAAATGTAACATTATTTTCCAGAATCATCTTTGTAGGTTAGCAGGGCTGCATAATTGGAAAGCTTCACAGAATCCTTATCTAGAGCATTTCTGTCATCATAAACCTGGACCTCATTTCTTCACTTTTAGGTTCTAAATTTTTAATTGACACAAACCTTCTGGGATTCGGAATATTGAGGAAAGGAAGTCATAACTAACCGCTGTAAAGAAAAGAAAAGCCCGTGGGGAAATTCTTCAGAGCAAAGTAGAAGTGCTTGTTTTTGTGTTTTTTGGCCTCTGACAGCCTCAGATTGCTGTGCGACTGGAAGTAAACACAAATTAGCTCCCTGAAACGGTCAACACGGGTGTCGCTGAGTCATAACTGTGCTGAAACCACAAGAAAACCCTCTCATTTGGGGAATAAGTCATAGTGCTCACCGTAATGTCAGTCCGACTGGTCACACATTAAATGTGTTTAACTTGGATCAATTCAAACATAAAGACCAATATTATAAATTACCACAAGGCACTTAGTGCTGTTATTCTATATTCTTACAAGTATTATTTGCCACTTTAACGCCTCTCTGAGTCATTTATTCATAGCAAGCAATCAGTACTTGTAATCTTCTGACCTGTTTATACTGGTGCAATGAGCTCAGATTGAGTTCTCCACTGTATTATTTGTTGTAAATACTGGTTACAGTTATAGAACTTAATATGTCATTGGTTTCAGAAAAAAAAAACATTCATCTGTAGCTACTTCTTACGCCTAAACTTCTTGCCATTATTGCATTTGGCATCACCACAATGGCCACCTTGAATGTGAAGAGATGAGACAAATCAGCCAACTTGGAAAACAAGTGGACTCTGTCCAGCTGAAGACTGTAGCTGATGCAATACTTTGTCTAATTGGGACATAATGCATCTTTGTCCATGCTGTCTTTCTGCTTTAAGGGTTTAAAATTTAGCTCTTTACAACATCTTTTACCATCTTGAATGAAGTTGACTTCAGGAGTCGATCAGTTGTAGATGCAAAATCAGTTATTACTTTCTTCTACTTTTTTCAAATTCTTTAAAATCTGCTCCATGGTTCATGAGATATTTTGCTAACAGAGAGAGACAAATGAGCAGATTCAGTCAGTGCCTTGCACGGCACTGGGTAAAAAACAAACAAAATGAAAATAAGGGGGAAAACACCAAAAGAAACCTTTTTCATTGATTTAGGAATTCAAAAACTCATCTCAAGTCTAAAAAGAACTTGAAAACTAATTGTCATTAGATCAATGTGCTCTGTTCATTCTTATTTTAAAGGCAGGCTATCAAGAGAGGAGGATAATTGATCTCTCTAAGACTCGGGTAGCTCTTCTAGCAGTGGGTGATCAATGTCTTGGCTGCTGTAATATCTGCCAAGTATAGTCTCTTGATGGTTTCATTAGGAGTCATAATTTAAAAAGAAAGTGTCCTAAGAAGGAGTTCTCCAGGATTCTGCCCGTCTCTGTGGTCATGCTCAGTGAGGTCAGTCATTGTTTAAACAGTTTATGCAAGGAAGTTACAGATGCTCAGGATTGTTTTGTTAGGAGAAAAACCCGTACTCTGACATTTGTAAAAAAAGAACCGGGGCCGTTCAGTCATCTGACGGTTAAGACCTGCAATCAATGAGTCAGTGAGGCAGCATTATTTCTCTCTTTGTTTTGATCTTTCAGACAAAGAAGGCTAATCAAAATTTGTCCTTGTTGGCGAGACATTGTTGAGGCTTTCGCAGCTGTCTTTCAGAGCATCTACAGATCAGAAGTGTTTTTGAAAGAATAGGTCTGAGAGCACATATTGACTACAGAGTTCGATCTCCATTTTTGCTTTCACCTTCCTTTTTTTCCATTACTCTTTTCAGGAGGTTTTATTTTGTTTCCTGCTACTCTTTCCAGTTATTTCCTTTTTTTGTCTGTTTTTCTTTGCACCCCTCATTTCTCCTTTTTTTTCCCCCCCTTCTGGCTTTGTCCTCTTTCTGTTGTTCGTCTCCAAGTCTTCAGCCTTGAGAATGCTGAAATTGGGAAATATTAGAGTGGGGAAGTCGAAAGTGATGAAGGATCCTTTTCTCATTTTCTCCGTGTTAAATTTCCTCCCCTCTGTATTCCTAATAGACTAGCCTTGAGGTCTCGTTGACCCTGAGAAGGATGTGGGGGTCTGAGCAGAACAAAGAGCTCCGGCTTTAGGCAGGTCATGCTCTATTACTCACTTTCACTGACAGAGACAAACTTAAGACACAACTCTGCCCGAAAACACACACTGTTATTCAGCAACTCGCCAACTGTTCTGTCAGAAAAAGGAATAACGTGTGCATAAATGTATGGAAAACACTATCACTGAGGTCAAAAACAAAGGCTTTGACTGTCCAAGGGAGAAAGAAAATCTGTATATATAAATAAATATCTATATTTCTCCTTTCTTTTTATTTTGGAAGGCTCTGAAAGATAAAAGAGGAAGGTTAAGCCACTTAGCCCAGTAGAGGGCAACGGATATTGGTGTTATTAAAGAATCAGAGGAAAGAAAAATCCAAGGGAGCAGCAGCCTAGGCCGAAAGAGACGAAAGTATCGACAGTGAGTGGGAAACAGAAGCACAATTAGATGAGAAGAAAAGAGGTCCATTGACATGTAAAAAGAACAAACACGTTTTTAATTTATAGTCATAATCAGTTTAAAATTCACACTCTCGTACATGGATTTGTGCCTGTTTTTCCTGTCCTAAAACGATGGTAATATTTTTTATTAATTGCATATTCAATTATCCGGTAAAAGCTCTTTGTCAGCAGCTGATTGGACTCATCAGTCTCCTTTATGAAATTCATAGTTTATCCTGTAGATAAAGGACCGGGGAAGGCTTGGGCACTTTTAATGACTCTTATATTTCAGTTGTGTGTATCAGTAGACAAGACCAGTCTGGTTCTTTTAAAAGATCCTTCAAAATGTTTCAGAATAATTAAAAGGGAAGACAAATGACCCACGTGTGATAGACTTTTGTTTTCTTAGTAGATCCGGTATGATTAAGTAACTTCTAAATACCCAGCTGGAAGCAAGTAAGGCCTAAAAATCTGGAGCAGAACCCGTCTTAATCATTGTGTCTGTATGACTGATTAGAGCCATTTACACTTGAATGGACAGAATCACAGAAGCCTGAAATGGATTAAAGTTCTCCGCTGGTCTCCAGGGGAAGAAAAAAAAGATCTTTATCAAACTCTGTTCATTCTTTTTTTTTTTTTTGGTGATGCTTTTTGTCTGATATTGATATGCAGCCAAAATTCACAAACACAGCAGCTCAGCAGTTAAAAAAGATGTCTGCAAGGTTAAAGCTGCAATAATTTGTTTGTGCTCATTCTTATTGATGACCAAGTTGTGTTTTGGTTGTTTGGTTTTGTCCGTTTAGCTTCACTCACACAGATCTGAACGTTACTAGTGCTTCTGATTTGCTCCCACCTGCAGATAGACCAAAATACACAATTAGCTTTTGAACATAGATGAGCTTTTTAGGATTAATTGAGATTAAGCTAAAATGAGAGACAAATTTTTTTTGTGTTTATCGTTGCTCTTGTTTGTTTGTTTTTTTTAACCCTAAGTTATGTTTTATTTATCACAAATACCTAAAAAAAAGGTTATTTTTTTGGTTTTAGTAGTAAAAGAACACCTTTAAATTCATTTCTTTCACTACCTTTTGGCATTTTACAGCCTTCAGGAAGCTACTTATTTAAAATGGCCATGACTGCAGGTAGGGATTCATCCAAGCATGTCAAAAATTGCAGTTTTAAACAAATGGCACCTATTACTGCTTTCCCACCATTCCAAGATAACAGCAAATGTTAGGAGCAAAGGAGCAACTTCATTTCCAGGCAGAAATAATAATTTAGAAGGTCCGTATGTAAAAACACACTGTTGTGAAATGTAATTTGGCTGAAAAAACAGAAGTTCAAACATTTGACACCTCTAAATAAGTCATCGGTGTCTTGTAATGTCTTTCCATGTGATTGAAACCCTCTGTAAGGACATTTTGAATTTGTCATTTTTTGCCCTGGTGTTGAGAGATGGTGTATGAAATGGTGCTTTTTTTTTTTGGAGAATGGTGTAGGGGAGCGGTGATATTGCATGGAGGTTCAGATAGGATTATTTTGAAAGCAGGAAGAGGGATGTTTGGCAGAGCTCTGAAACTAGCCGTGTTGTGATGTTATCTCCTTGGCGCCACAGCACAGGGCACAGGGAGATAAGAGTTTGCTGCTACATTCGGCAACATAAAACACACTTATCCAGACCTGGACACAAACACTGACACACAGACATAATCTCTCAGCCGCAGTGATGCACACACACATACACACACACTGAGCCAAGGTCACGGTGACATGAAGCTACAAGACAGCTGCCATGAGTATTATGAGACCGACAAGAGTCACCTTTTTCTCCAGTCACAAATCACACCACATTGTGATATGCCAGGGCTAAAAACTTATCAAAAAGGAAGCAGCGTGTACTCCTGCCTGCTTCTATCTTTGACTTACAAGGTTTTGTCTTATTACCTGTAGACCAACTGGGGTTTGCTTGGAATATTTTCCTTTTCTTAACATGAAGGTTGCTCATGTGATATTTACCTCTCAGGCTTCCTGAACAAAGTGTGTCCTTGTATTTACTCAGAAAATATATGTGTGTGTGTGTGTGTGTGTGTGTGTGTGTGTAACAGCTTCACAGAAACAATTGGTTTGAGTCTTTGGTGTTTTTATCTTTATGAACTGCAAGGATAAACCCAGGGGGTGGATCACAGACAGAGAGGGTTCATCATACAGAGAAAAATACTTTCTACTACTGAGCAACAAGATATTATAGCCTTCTGTATTTTTGATTTCTCTTGTAGTTAACTTTAAAAGATGATCAAGAAACGAGGACAAAGAATACAGTCAAATCTAGGCGTTAGTAGTGAAATGAAGCTACATTGTTAGCTGAACTCTGAAACTTGGCTGCTTTTTTCTCTTTCCATCCATCCATCCATCCATCCATCCATCCATCCATCCATCCATCCATCCATCCATCCATCCATCCATC
>NC_051448.1:9462687-9484112 GCF_001649575.2 Kryptolebias marmoratus
CCTTCCTTCCTTCCTTCCTTCCTTCCTTTCTTCCTTCCTTCCTTCCTTCCTTCCTTCCTTCCTTCCTTCCTTCCTCGGATATTGTGAGATCCTGCAACATGTATTGCTGCTCACAGTGTGTGTTGAGGATGACTCTTAGCTACAACCTCATCCAATTTTAGCTCAACATCTGTAAATTTGACCCAAGTTAAAGCCATCTCTGGCTATCATCTTGAATTGGATTGACACCAAAATTCAATTAGTTAAATATTTATTTCCAATAATTACTTTCTGAGAGTTTAACTAAAATTTGTCCAGTGGTTCATGAGATATTTTGCTAACAGGCAGCATTGACTCCAATAGTTAAAAATAATAAATGGATCTTGTGTGATCAGGTAGTGCTTGGCGTATAGGCTTGGCTTGACTCTCAGCTATTACCACATCACATTTTTGCCCAATATCTGTAAAATTGGCTGAGTTGTAGCCAGCTTCTAAGATCTAATTGTGTTGGCTCCACCAGTTAATCTGCTCTAGATGTACAGCCAACCATTATTTTCTGAATTTTTTTTTTTCTTTTGAAAATCTGTGCTACTTATAACACAAGATCTTTGCCTAAAACTGTAGTATTAACTGTTGGAATCAACCCTGTTTGTCTCTTAGTGAAAACTCCCACGAACAACTGGACAGCATTTAATGAAACTTTCAGAAAGTAATCACTGTATGTACCTCTACAACTGATTATCACTTGAATCAGTTTAATATGGCTAAAATTTGGTATGGTAATAGCTGAGATTCATTCACAACATATACTCTGAGCATGACATTGCATAATGTTATTTTCAAGGTTTGACCAAAACAGATACAACTCTGTCTATTTTCATCATAAGATAATCTCAGTTTAAAACAGGTGATATGCATTCCTTCAAGGAATGCTAGGCCTGTAATTAAGTAATGCTGTTTAACTCAATAATTCAGCTTAATGTGATTGGCTGAACAGGGTTCATTACAGAGCTGATGATATGAATTAATGTGGGAGGATTTTATTTAGTTTCTACTGGTAGCCATCCTCACAGCTTGGCCCCCCTCCCTTTTTCCTCATCTCCGGTCGCTCCTCTTCGGCTCTTCCTCAATCACCTCTCATTTAGTTTCCATTTCTCTGGGTCCCAACTCTGAGCTACCTGCCCATTATTTCCCCGACATGTGAATTTGGAGGCATCATTGGAACGGAGCAAACCATTTATTAGCAGGGATGATCTAATTTGTGTTGAGGATGATGCTCCATTTCAGCGTGACAGTACATTTGTCTGCAGGAGACTGTGTGAAATTCTTATTTTAGTGGTATAAACTCAACTTTAAGAGGAGTTTCCTCCCTGAACCGATGCAATTTTACTTCTAGACTTGAAAAAAACATTTACTAGGGGCATCTACTTTCTCCATTTTCATAAGTCTTTAAATAGTGTTATATGTATTATTCCACTGAAGGCAGCATGTTGTCAGTTAGCCCTTTGGTCAGTCAGTGTGCTGTGTTTGAATGTAACCCAATTTTTTGCACCCTACCTCAGCTTGTCCTGTTGTCTTGATAAGTGCTTCAACTTTATTAAGGTGAATCATCCCATTTCATCAACTTGCCTCACAGCATCTTAAACTACACTGCTTCTTCACAAAGCAATCACACACTCCGATAGGCAGTGAAGTCCTGTAGGGGTCACACTTATAATAAAACATGAATAATTATACCCTATCATGGCCCGCTCACTTCCTTTGTATGGATTTCTTGCTTGTTGTGCATCATGTTAAGGTTTTCCTCTTGTCATTGGGGTTAATTTCTCAAACTTATATGTGAACTTTAACTAACGTCTACTGTATAGTGTATTGTAGGCCATACAGTGTGTATACATATGGAGAAGTCAGTGTTTTGTGTGTCAGAGCGTGAGCAAAATATGTGGAATTACTTTTCAGCTAAAACATGCAGGTTACAGCAGCTTTACTTTGTTCTCAATCAGCTAATTTAGCAGAGAATTTCAAAAACAATGTCTGTTATTTTTTTATTTTCCTCTCTGACCTCAGAGCTCCTGGTGCAGCTGCTCTCTCTCTCTCTCTCTGTTTTTTTTTTCTTGAAACGGCAAAATACTTTGTATTGCAGCTCTCATGTTATGAACTTAATGTAATTTATCTCCTCCTTAAGCTGAGCATAAACACCAGATTTGGCTCTTTTGTTGTACATATTGAGTGTGAGCTAATTAGAGGGCCTTTTATTTTGGTAGAATAAAAGTCTGAGAAGAATAGAGCAGAATTAGCAGATTAGTTAATATTTCTGTGGGGGTGCAGTCAAGGGATGTGATATAAATATGCACATACCTGCAGAGAAACTGCATTAATTACATTATTCTGCTCTTACTTTAAAAGAAAATATATAAATAAGAAATATATACTTTCTTTGCCCACAAGTACTCACACTATATTTGTATTTGTTGTAATCGTCACAAAATTGACGTTTTTGATGAGCATTAAAGCCCTTCTGACTCATTGTTTTGTGTTTTTCTTGCAGACACTGAACTCCGAACTGAAGGAACGGGAGCATTTGGTGGTCAGCACCTTGGACCAGGCCAGGATGTTTCTCGCCGACCAGCCCATTGAGGGTCCTGGAGAGCCACGGAAGAACCTGCAGCCAAAGACTGGTTTGTGACATTTTCCTCATATAAAACATTTGTGTATTCACGGGATAAAATACGTTAAGACGCCGTCTAGCCGTCTGTCAGTCTGTGGACAATTTCTTGTCCAAGTTTTGAATTGGTAACCCTTTAACATATACATGTCAAACTGCACAGCTGGACACCTCATGGGTCGGGGATGTTTTCTCTGGAACCCTTTGGGAAAACATTGTCTGTTCTCCAGCTCTAGGCACATGTATTCAGGATTGTTGTGTGAGGAGAAATTATGCTTTGGATTTTGATTTCTCTGACAATTTTCTTACGGGCCAATTGTGTACTGTTGGCGGTACTCTTTGTTTTAGTTTTGTTTATCTTATAAGTAAAATGAATAAATGGCGGACAGATTTTAATCAGCAGAAAATCCGTTATCGGCCATGCCTGTATGTACGTAATCAATTATCAAATGGTAAACTGAAGATACGGCAGCTGCTGCTACAACCAGCTTACTGTAGCACACAAATTAGCTTTGAAAAAGAATGTTTCTATATATACTGTTTGTAAATCTACTTATTCTTTTATAGGTTGTTAAATATCCTTTTATTTAAGTTAAGCAATTATATTTTGTTAAATAAAAAAATTTATCGTCTGGCTTGATTTCTGAACGTCTGTATTGGTCGTAGAAAAACTCATATCAGTCGACCTCTAAAATACAGTATCTGTCTGTACTAGCTCAACTATATTATTTAGATTGATTGATTAATATAAATTATGGTGATTTACAGCTGGTTGCTTAATCTGCTGATCACAGTTTCTTTTTAAGTGCTTTTTTAGTCTATAAAAACTAAACTACAACAAGAAAAGCTTTCAATATTGGTTTCTCTAAAAGCTCTTTCACTTTGACAGAAGGGTTTTTATTCGGTTTAAGAGAATTTAGCCCAGCTTTTAGGTTTAGTGGCCATCAGTCACTAAAATCTGAATTATCAGTCTAAATATTTGGACTCACTGGTTGAAAGCAGGTCGTTTTATTGTAAAAGACTCTGATTATTGAGCCAGCAGGTAGCGTCTCCCGTTAGTCAGACTGTAGCGGGGTGGCTGAGGGAAAAGAGGGAGATTACCAAGGTTCAACAGGTGAAGATGGTTTTTCAGTCACTACACAGGAGACAAGACCTTTGAACTCATAAAAGCTGCTCATCTTTCTCTGCAGTTAAAAAGGTATTATGGGAGCCGTTATCTCCTCTGTCTGCTCGGTTCTCTCTGGTGGCATCCTCTGATCTTTAGCAATTACCCCGTCCACTCACCTTTACTGCCTCGGCTCTTGCATTTTTTCCTTTTTTGCTGGACACTTTTGTCATGCCTCCTTCTTGCACCATTCTCTATAAAGTTTCTCTTTTTTCCTGCTGCTTTTACTGTTTTAGCTCTTCCTTGTGGAGTTCAGCTCTTTTCCTAATATCAGATTAAATTTTACAACACAGTGACTATATAAATAATAAAGTAGACATTAGTCACTGTTTTGCCACCTGTTGGTTCATGTACTACTGATTTGAAGACTTGCCATTTAGCTACCATTATCTTGGGATTTGGAGCTGAAAGTGATGAATCTGATTAAGAATTTGAACACTGCGTGGGTCTGTTGGGTTTAATTAGCTTTGAGCTGTAATAGAGTTTAAATAGCATTTTAGAAAATAAAGTGGCATTTGCCTATTGTACAGTTGCCAGGGCTGCGGTGGCTCGGTGGTCAGTGCTGCGTTCTTGTAGTCCTGAGGTTGCAGGTTCGAGCTCAAGTTGCAGGAAGGGCTTCTGGCGTAGAACAATTGCCAAATTGTTTGTGTGAGTTTGCTCACTGTGGCAACCCCTGAAGAAGGGAGCAGCCAAAAGAACTTACCTTACCATATGGCATAGTTGTCATTAACCCAAGACAAATGGATTCCTATGATTCCTTTTTTTTTTTTTTTTTGGCTGTAAATGGTTAAAATTCAGCTGATAAACTTCTACAATTTGAACAGAGTTTTGCTTTTTGAGGAAACAAATTTGCAAAGAGCAGTGTTGTAGCCTGGTTTAAATTGATGCACAAGGAAGAAAATGCCAAACAGAGTTGTTGTTGGTACCTCAGTGTGTGCGGTTAAATGTTTTCAGAGGAGAAACATTTAAAGCAAACACTGATGACACAGTTCTTGGAGATGTCCTCATTACCAGACAGAGGTAGTGCAAGTAAGCTTACGTTGAATAAAAATAACCAATGAAATGATTTCCGCTTTTCCAGGAGATCTAACCCCAGAGGAGAAGGCCCGAGCGTTGGCCCGGGCCATCCGCAAACAGACGGGTGAGGTGAAGGAGCGGTGGGAGCGTCTGAAGGGCCACGTGGGCGGCTGGCAGAGTCAGGTGGAGCGAGCTTTGGAGCGACTCCAGGACCTGCAGAGCTCCATGGACCAGCTCGACCTGCAGCTGACGCAGGCGGAGGAGGTCAAGGCTTCCTGGCAGCCGGTCGGTGATCTGCTGATCGACTCTCTCCAGGCCCACATCGATAGAACAACAGTGAGTTAAAGCCATTTCTTTGTTTCAGATCAAAGAACAAGTTTTTTTTTAGGTTTAGAATGTAGAAACGAATCCTGAAATTGTACTGAAAGTTTTAAAATGAATTGTAGATGAGTCATGAATAAATAATTCAGCAGCGTTTTGATCAAAGATCTGCATCCATGACTGCCTGTGTGCTGTGACACATTATTCCACGCTCCTCTTTCTGTTTATTTCTCTCCATTAGAGGATGTATTTGGTTTGGTGATTCTGTGCATTATTATGTACTACTCATCAAATTCAACGTTTTTTTTCCCCCTCTCTCTCAAAGAGACCAGCAAGGAACAACACATTGAGTTAACAAGCAGAAAAATAACAAGATGACAGATGACAGTGGAGAATGAAAAGCACAGAGGATCATCTTGTCATAACTCACAGGTTGCACGTGGATGCACAACTGCCATGTTCATTTCTCTGCGTTCCTGTCCACCTCAGATGTTTGAGTGTCTGTGCTGTCAACAGTTTGTTCACATAGATTTATCTCCCTGTCAGTCAGAGGTCACTTCATATTAAAGAGCCTGTTAATAGACTTTTTAACAGCTGTGACACTTCTGTCGTGTATTTTCTCCAACACGCAAAACAATTTACAAACATTAATTGTGCTTATTCAGTGCTATTATTTTCCTGTTTGTTGTTTTTTTTTTTAACTTTTTTACATTTCAAATAATTGCACTTCATTACCAAATATTTTCCCCATAGAAAAATGAGATTTCAGCAATCTTTCTCTATTTATCTTTTTATGCTACTTTTAGCTTTTAGCCACCCTTTTGCTGCTTTGGCTGTTAACTAGCATTTTGTTCATCTCTCCAGTGTAATATCCACTGTTTACAAAATCCATGCAAATTATGGCTTTAAATTTTGTGTCCAGGCCTTCAGGGAGGAGATCACCCCGCTCAGTCAAGATGTTCGGGTCGTCAACGAGCTTTCGGCTGAGCTCACACCACTGGATATCCAGCTGTCGTCTACAGCCTCCAGACAACTGGACCAACTGAACATGAGGTGGAAGAACCTGCAGGTATTAAATATTTATATTTTTAGAGGTTTAATTTGAACAATTCATTGAGGAGCATGAATAATTTGCGTACAGAAAGTTATTGTTTTGATGCTGTTTAATCCACACAAAGACAGTTATTACTGTCACACACCATACTGATGCAAATGTTTGAGCAGAGGAGAGGGAGTTTTAATGAAGTAATGTAGGAAGACAAAAACTAACAAGAAAAGAAAAAAAGAAAAAAATTAGAATTACTCTACAGTATCTGTCCTGGAACAAAATTAGTTTACCTCAATAAGACAACAAGAAGAATTTGGCATCTGTTTGCGGTTGTGTATTTATTTATTTTATTTTAAAATCACACATTTCTGCAAAAGTGGGTTGACAGTTTTATGGCTGAAATGTTGCCTTTTTGGGGCTTGCTTTAAATAAGCATTTTGGTTGACTAATCAAGCATAAACTGCTTCATCTGACCTCCTGCAGGATGTATGATTTCTCCCAATTTTCCTCACTCTGCCCCTCTCCTGCCAGAGAGGCAGGGAGACAAATCAGCACAGTTTCTGCAGCTACTTCACTAACAACACTGAGGATTTATTTGACAAAAAGTAGATACAAAAAAACAAGTAAATGATAGGATTTGGTCGTAGATGGACACAATTTAATGATTGTTTGACAGCGAGTTACATTCAGCTTTAATAGGCTACAATTATAAATACACATGCACACACAATATGGCACTGCTGTCCTTAATGAGGTTTACAACGGGGACAAATCTAATTAATGAGCTGAAAAAAGCCTCCTTGATCTTGTTTTTGTCTTAAAGGTGAAATGAAGTGTTTTGAAGCTAACATAAATCAAAAGAACATCATAAAAGGTGCTTGTTTTCAGAGTCTCGTCTAAAAAAAAAATTACACTCTTTTGAAATTAATAAAAGATTGAAAAAAATTACTAGGGCCTCTTTGACATTTTCCATGATCACTCGGAAGTGTGACGTATTGAGTGCCAAGCACAGGAACGCCAACTGGGCAGTAAATGGCAAATACAGATAGTGTGTGGGTGAACCGATTCAATGAGTTGTGTAAACCAACTCAAAACTCAAACAGCTGTGTCATTCTTCAGCTTCCTTAAGGACAGGAAGGTTTGATGGATGTGGTTAGTTTAGCTCCTGGTGAAAATTATGACTCAAAGTCTGGTGACTGACTGAAGAGGACCACCAGAAATACAAACTTTCAGTAGACAAACCACCGCCTGTTGGACCGGCACCGGCAGCCTCTAGCTGTCCTTATGGGAAACTCCTTGAAGACCATGTGACATCAATGTAAAGCTCGGGGGTTTCCCTTGGGCTTGAGTTCCCAACAGCATTACTCTAGATCCCCCCTCCCCTACTCACCTCTTCTTCTGCTCCCGTTTTTCCTGATAAACACTGTGACAGTAACTTCCTCAGTGTTCTACATGAGTCTGCCACAGCTGGCCCCGCCTCCTTCTACATCACCAACCAAGGAAGTAACACTACCTGTACAATCACCCCACTCTGGGATTTTGGCACAAAAACTCTAAAAACAAGTCATTAACGTTTTAAATCACAGAAATTGATCACTGGGGTGTTTTATCACAGTGTTTAACTTGAAGACAACCATGAAAACTCATTATTTGTATATTTTCTTTCATTTCACCTTAAAGATCTGAAAACTCAGCACTCGGTTTATGTGTCTAGCGAACCAGCCCAGGAGAACTTTTTTTATGAGCATTTAAAATAAATCAGTGTGACTATTGGTGGAGTTTGATGCCAATAAATAAAGTGCATTAACTGTGGGGATGTGCAAAGGTTAGTTTAGAATGTAAATTGTATTTTACTGCTGTAAGCAGGCTGTGTAAATGCTGGGAAAACCTTCAGTGTCGCACATTTTTTTAAGGATATGATACTGAATAGCTGCAGACTATTTACTACAGCTTCTTCTTATGAGTCAACACTTTTCTCTCTTTTACATTTCTTGAACGCCTTTCCTCCTGTTCTCTCATTGTCCTGTTGTCTGTTTATGTTTCGTGGTTTTCTCGGCATGGAGCTTTGGGAAGATTTGACTTTGTGTCATTAAATAAACTTTAGAGACTGAGTGGTGCCCCCCTGTCGGTATGCCTGTTTGATTTGAACGCAGCTCTGTGTTTAATGCAACACGTTGTCACTACACATCAGTGGATGCGGTTCTCGCAGCACACCACTCTCATACTTGGCTCGTCTCTGCAAGCTTGGTAGTCTTGGTCTGATCCGCTGTGGAACCTGCTGAGTGGAACAGGTTTAGCCCTGGAGGGGAATCCATGTCTTTACTTGTCATCACAGGAGTAGGGAAGGAAAGAAAAGTGAAAAGAGAGGCAGTTTGTTGTGAATTAGGGAGTGAAATCCAAACAATTTGTGTATAAATGAGCAGTGGAGGATACCATTTTCTTAGTGTTTAAGTCAAAAGGAACTCTTTTGCAGGGCATCAACTTAATCTTAAAGCTTAGATCTTTTAAAGAAGTGTACTGTTTTCTCCTGTCTGATCAAAAATAGATTAAATCATTTGTGTGTGAATTAGATGATCTGTCACATCAATAGTCCAGTTATAGCTAGAGATGAAAAGAATTACCTTTTTTTTCTTACTTACCCATTGTGGTACTTACAGTAGGTTTATCTAAGGTGTGTTGTGATAACCAGTTGTGCCCATTTGACCTAAAATTAGTATGCAGTCAGAAAGCTCAGCTGTAATGTCCTTATTTTAAAAGAAACCCACAAACTATGATTTTAAAGGCAATGCTGCCCCACAAGTCTCATTTGAGATGAATGAGTTGGACATCATTACAGAAAAGTGTATCAAAATAAGTTACAGTTATGTGCTGAGGAAAAGAGTCGGGAAGAAATCCTAAGTTATTTCTTTTTTAAGCGTGTCAGTGCTGTAGGGGAAGTCTGTCGAGCGGGGGTAAATTGTGGCCCTCTGATGTGTCCCATGTGCTCTACAGACTCCCATTAATGGTCTTTTTTGCCATTAGTGTGATCATAACTCAAACTCCGAGGCAGAGAAGGACGGCGTTTCACTGCACTGCTTTTTTCCCATCCGCTCCCTTTTGTTTCAGCCTGCAGGAAGGCGGCAGATTCTCTAATAAGCCTGGTCTGACTGTGCAGTTTGATGGTTTTGTTTCATATGCAGACAGTCACCATCTGTCTTGCTGTGGTGTTGTGGGCATGGAAGTCATTAGTGGCCAAAAAGAGACAGAGCTACTGGCCCTTCTGTGCCCATTACTGGGACCTCTGCGTGGACGTCTGTGATCTGGCTGTCATCATCCCCCGAAGTAGCTGCAGGAAGGTGCAAACCCCAGCATTATGGGCGACCAACACTTTGCTGCCAGTCAAAGAGAGATGTAATAAAGTGAACACACAGCCATGTGCAGCAGGGCACAGGTGTGCTGGCTGGGATGTCGATACACAGCTTTCAAAGGACTGAATGTTTGTGTGATGACAAAGCAAGAAGCGTCTCCTTTCATGCATCAGAAATAAGCTTTTCTAAGGAAGAAAACTATTTCTTTTTTTTTGTATTGACAGAAACTTTAAAGAAACAGGGTCCAATAGTTAAAGGGATAGTTTAAGTCTTTTAGAGTAGGGTTGAGTGCAAGTGCTGTACAATATCTTACCTGTTATAGATAGCTCTCAGCTTGGAGGAATATATTTAATTCCTACAAGATTGACGAGCTAACAGTGAGGCAAAGATCAAAGTGGATCAAAATTTATGTTTCTCCAGACCCAGGTTGTTCAAATAGCTATCTACAACAGATAAGGTATTGTTTTTAAACCCTTGTACAGAACCCCACTTCTATAGATCTGAACTTGAAGGAATGACATTGAAAGATTTAGGCTTCTATGGAAGGAAAGTTTTTTTTCACTTGTTCTGAAAATCCATTTATTTTTTTTAATTGCTCCGAAATTGAGTTTGTTCCAACCATGACGTGAAGTTCAGCCACTGTAAAGTTGTGTTTGTGCGATCGCTGCCTCCCAGCTCACTGTCCTCTCCTCTCTGTGTCGTCTTACAGGTAGCAGTCGAGGACAGACTCAAACTTCTTCAGGAAGCTCACCGAGACTTCGGCCCCTCCTCCCAGCATTTCCTCTCCAGTGAGTACAATTACTTTTCATGGTGGGGGAGGCATCTTGGATTGTTTCCACTCAGTTACACTGTTTCGCATCCTCCCTTTCACGCATTCGGCAGATATGTGCACACTCATGCACAGCCTGCCGACGAGGCACTTTACTCTTAAATGCGAGGTTTAATTACGGCTTTACTGACTCCCTCCTCTCAGTCCCTCTCTGGAGCGGTCATTAGCAGAAAGGAGAAAGTTGGAGACAAGAATCAGGCACGTTAAACAGGTCTCTTCCTCTCTGTCTTTTTTTATTTCCCTTACTTTCACAATCATCCAGCCATCAGCGCTCCTCCTGCTCCACCTGATACACTCTGCCGGCCGTCAGACATGAAGACAAAATGATCGATGTGCGATTCAGAGCAGCTGTTCTGTCACCACGCTGCGTCAGCGACAGACATGAATTTACTAAGCAAGCGCCTCTGAGAGCTGAGACCAGACAATAATACTACTCTTCTTTCATCTTTGTGACACTGTGACACTATCTCCTTCATCACGAATTCACTCCCATTACACTAGTAGCTTAATATTCCCTCGGGGATCAATAAAATACTGCGTTCTTATCGTACTCGATCCATCTCGTATATCTCCCAATCTCTCTTAATCTCTTTCTCTTACTGTCTTTTCATCTCTCTATCTGAGCTTAGAGTTGTGTCAGGGAGGAGGGAAAGTGGTAGGGAGATAAATCACACATTTTTTGCTGCTTATTGCTCCGAAGAACTGCTCGAATATTAGTTTTTCCACAACAGATTTGAAAATGTGTTTATGCGCTTTTATGAAAATGGAAGACTTTGGACTTATTTCAAGTCAAGCTTTAAGAAACAAATTGGTTAGTGTTCAGTGTTTTTAAAGATGGCACATCAGTTTTAATGCTTTTGTTCCCTCTCGCTCATTTTCTTTGTTTCCATCTGCAGCATCTGTGCAGCTCCCCTGGCAACGTGCAGTTTCTCAGAATAAGGTTCCCTATTACATCAAGTAAGTAATGAGAAATTCTTGTGCATGTTTAAAATGTGTGCAAACATCTGTATACATGGCTTGTATGCATTAGTGAGGCATTCAAAGTAGTCATGTGTTTTGTTTTCCTAATGCATTAAGATTTATCTTAACCTTCTATATTTATGGCTTCTAATTCATTTTGCATTCAGTCTAATAACAAAATAAACTCCGTGATCCTTTGGAACGGGGATAGTTTCTGAGGAGGGACTTTTGTGCAGGAAAGGGACAGAATTGACTCAGTTTACTGAAGTGAAGTGTAACTTTTGTTCCCTTTTTGATTCTCTGGAATTTGCCAAGTTTCTTAGTGATCATATAGAGAAGAGTTTTGGTTCGGATATTAGTATCATAGATCTCTACACTGTGTTGGTTTGTAACCTGCTATAGTTTGTTTTTTAATCTTGAAAATAACATGAACACCTAAAATAACTAACCTTGAAGTAATTTGGGTTCATAAAAGTTACTGTCTCGCACACGTTCTCAGCAGTAACTGATTATTTTGGTTGTCCGAAGACAATCGCTTCTCTAAGGCTCCTCTGGTTGACAGTGATGTTTTCTTATTCACAGCAGCGGTGTCTGTTAAAGTTGAGCGCTGGTTTGGCATGGTTCATTCATTTTATATTCTTACTTCAAGTTGGGAGTTTGTGGTGTTTTGCTTTTCTGCACAAGTTAACATTCGGTTTCACCTGCACATTTCTCATTCAGTTTATGATGACTGATGAAGTGAATGATAACTGAATCATAAATGCCACCTGACTAAATCCCAGGACAGCCTCTCTGACTCTGTTAACTGTGACTATAATCACTTCAGTTTGGTGTCAGCTTTTGCAAAATCAGGCCAGAAATGAGGTTTCTGTTTACACAGAAGTTGCAACTTTCCTGCTCCTCCGAAAATGACAGCTTTGAAGAAAAGGACCTCAGTAGACAGAAAATAAGTGACTGCATGTCAGCGAACTGCTACCCAGGTTAACCTGAAATCAGCTTTGGTTTTTGCTTAAAGTAGGAGAAAACTTTGGGTAACTTCATTGATATCATCTGCTTCTATTTTTTCCTTTTGTTTAAATATAGCTGTTGCTTTACTTGGTACAATTACAACCCACAAGAAAACTTCATCTATCAACATTTGTTGAGACAGACACCAAAAATTTTAGATTTTTGTTTTTTTATAATTCTTTTTTGTTTTTTTGTTCACTAATTTGTTTTGCTGTGTAGTGTAGATTGTTATTAAATACTTTTTTTGTGATTGTGTAGACTGCTGTAGAAACTTTGCACACGTTAGAAAAAAGCTTTTAATTGAAAAATTCCATGGAACAATGTAATGTCCTTATTGTCATTTTTGCTTCTGGCAACAATGAGTAAAATTGTAAAGTTATAAAATACAAAGTCCTAGACAGAAGAAAGGACGAATGTATTAAATATTACCAATTTGTTAGGGTTTACTATAATGGCTTTCCTTTTTTAATTTTACTTATTTAAATATACAAATATTTCCAGTTAATCCACAAATACAAAAGTCTGAGGACTTATTAGAAAAGTATATACAATTTATGAGTGAAAAGACAGCAGATTTCTTTTTATTTTTTTATAAAACAATGTACTTATGGCCAATTCTGTCAAATTTAACCCAAAATACAAAACCAACTACAAACATTATCATAGATCTTAAACATTATTTAATAAAGAAAGCAAGAAACCAAACTGTGCAATTTGCCAGAATCCTTTGCAGTTTAGGAGAATTGTTTTCTTAACATTAAAGAAAAGAAAAGCTCTGTTTATTTACAAAATCAAAGATGGGATTTAGTCCCAGATATTGGCTGACGTCTGGCTGTGTTTGTGCCTGCAGCTTGGCGCCCGCGGCGATCAGAGATTAAAGCCAGTCGGGCGGTGACTCGCAGGACGGTCTTTTACCTTCAGTGCGAAACAGCCTCTGATCACAGATGTTCTCTGCTAGTGAACCTTCATCTGCTTGTACACTCAAACATGCTCACAACAATATAAAACAATACACAGAAATGTGTTCAGTAGTGAATTCAAACACCCATGCTCGGTTGCGTACACATGAAGATGCAGATGAAGGCAAACTGGAGCCAAGCTTCAACTCGCTAACCAAATACCCCCCCTGAGTCTTCACCATATGCTCTGCAGATCCTTCCACGAGCACAGAGATAAGTTTTTTAGGCCTCTTAGAAACTAAAAGGAAAACTACAACTGTTTATCTTCAATTTACACATGAATTTGTGCCTTTCCTACAAAGATAGATGGTCTGCAGAGCACTTTCTTCCACTTTCGAATGCATTTCTACAGTACATGCATGCTTGCTTCTGCCCATAAAATCCCACCTAATTTGCTGCTTGAACTGAACTCTGAATCCATCTCCAGGACTAATCACAGGTCGCTTTCAGTTCTGATACATTCTTGAGATTTCTGACACATTCATTTCTCCTGAACGCCTTCTCTGCTCTTCCATCTCTTTTCATGCTGCACGTCTTTTTCTTCCAGGTGACAATGGCCCCCTGATTAGAATTGAGCCCTTCTTTTTGCCCCCTGTAGCGAGGAGTTCAGATGACAAGATGAAATCAAATGGATTCATATGCGCTGCATGAATAATGCGCCAACCTCGAGCGCTGTCCCGTTTCAGTCTTTTATATTATGCACCGGTTGTGGACAATGTGCCCCTCTGAATGTTTAGTTTAAAAAGTTTTAATAGAAATCCTAAACTGTCTGAGCTGTAATTTAAAGGCACAATGGTGCCGTTTCCGAGAGGGAAGGAGTTTCAAAAGCAAGAGAATGGGGGGAAAAAAGGGAGAAAGTGATGGTAGCGTAGAGGCGTCAGGTGGTGAATGCAGGTACCTTTCACCTGTCACTGACTCCTCGTGATAAGCCTTCCAAGCTGCTGTCAGTGGGGGAAAAAAAGGTCCTGAAATCTTCCCCTTCCTTACTCTGATATTTCACCATTTTAATTTCCTTGGTTTATCCAGACATGCTTAGAGTCATTCATCTGCCCACTCATGATTATTCATGCTGACTTCTGAGCGTGTGACAATGACAAACTCCCACCAGCGAAGGAAATGTTTTGCCAGTCAGCTGCTGTTGGGGTTTAAATTAGCGCTTTGAACTTTGGTCATGCAGGGAATGTGGATATTTTAACCAGAAGAATTTCTTCTCTTTTCCTTGGGTTCATCAGTGTTAATGTAGCTGTGTAGAACAGGGATAGTCGGATATAAATTGTTGTGGAACGTCAAGAATGAGATTAGTAATAAAAAGCGTTTTATCCTTCTGTGAAACTGCGATGAGGAATGACAAAGCTGCACATAAAATGTCAAAGGGAAAAGCAATTATTCTTGAGAGGCTGATAAGTCACAGTGGCGATCTGTTAGTCTGAAAGGGTCACGTTTGTCAAACTGCTTAAGCTGCTGCTCTTGTTCATAAAATCAATGTGTAAGACATTATTTTTCCACCCCTCATTGTGCCATAGTGAGTACACATATTTCATCATTTTCTGCCTGCTGCCAAATCTTTGTCTGTAGTTGACTTTTTGTTTCCTATTTTGAGGAACCATAAAATAATGGAAAGTTTCACCTGCATTGCACAAGACTCAAGGGTGTCATCTTAACTCAGACTTGTTCTAATAAATTAGAAACACCACTTATTTTGATTACAAGTAGTAATGTTCACGTAAAAACATGCTTTGAATATGTCCAGTAATTATTCAACACAACCAGTCCGGTCCCATCTAATCCCCCCACCTACACGTCACTTCTGCAAACTTAAGACCAACTTTATTCAATCTTCTTGCAGCGTGTGCTTATTAATACAGCAGTTTTAGCACAACAAACCCTTTAAAAAGCACAGAAAGCAGCTTAACAAGCGCTAAGCTAAGCTGCCACTTTGATTTAGGACCATGGCCCATTTCATGCTTTTGTTTAAAAAAATGGACGGTTGAATTAAAGATTACTTTCCTTACCCCAAGAAACTAATGTGTCTACATGCTATCCTGCCTATCCTGAATATTTATTTTCTTTTATTTTCACTGGTCCAATAGTTCAACATGGATCGGGATTCATGTATTCTGACAGTAAAGCTGACTTCCCCTTTTATAATCCTTTCAAAATAAACTCCAATGACAGAAACGGACGCTTGGACACAAGTTGTTGTTCTTTTTTTTTTTCTTTTTTCAGGAGGTGGTCGGCAGTAGGTGTGTTGAGAAAATCACCTTTAAAACCAACTTGGCATGTCACTACAAGGTGCCAATTCTTCAAATTCGCCCATTTTAACTAGATGTCAAATATTCAAAAATCACTGCCTATCCTTAATCACAAACAGCTTTATTTGGTATTATTTAATTTTAAATTTAATCTAAATCAAGAAAATTAGTATAGTTTTACATTGTACAATAAATTTCCTAGGTTATGCAGAAGCTTTTAATAGTTGTCAAACTAACTTTCTCATATGAAAACTTTTTAATTTCAAAAATAAAAACTGAAATATCGGCAGACCTACAGTTTGTTGATTTTCTGTTGATTAGTTTTTTTCAGTTTGATGATTTTAAATGTCCACAAAAAAAAATCTTTTTTATAGCTTTCCAAATGTTTAAAGAACAGTCAAGCATTGCAGTTTTTGATTACTGTTCTTGATGGTGTTTCCTTCAAGTGCTTCTTTTAAAGTCAGAAATAATTTTTACCAAGCTTAAAACCACACAGTAGCCTATTACATTTATTGATTCATATTACTTTTTCCCTCCCAGACAAGAAATAAAAATAACCCATTTTCATACAGATATAATAAAGTCACTGACAGACGTGGAGAATATAGGATTTAGACAAATAAAAGGAAGGATTGACAGTTGTGATGTATTTGTGGCTGCTGCTTGACTTTAGTTGGGGGGATTAGAGATAAAAGCCCCAGAGTTGAACAGCACTTTAAAGGACAGGTTTATCGCTTTCAAGTTAACAACAGCCTGTGATCACAGATGTTCCATCCAGTGAAGCTGCCAGGTTCAGTTCAAACACACTTTGGTGTGTTCAAATTCAAACTGGTTTCAGAGTTGGGTGTCCACTCGAGAGGGAAATTAAAAAAAAAGCACAATAAGAAACTTTGAAGGGCTTATTTGTAATGTAAAGATAAAAAATACTAACCACATAATTGTATGATATAAGAAACAGGATGGTGACAAATGAGACTATTTTAGTCCTTGTTGAGCTACCATGTGCATCCAGATCTGCGTCAATGCACTCTGACCTTTTTATTATTCCATTATTATTATTTTTGGAGCTAAATACTAAAGTTTTCTTTCTCATTTGGAGTTTTAATGATCATGGTGGTGAGTGCTATTTAAGGCAGAGTCCAAAACTTTTCATTTCTGTCATCTTCTGTGTTCGATGGACTGTCATTCTAATAAAAATCACCACAATCAGGGTGTAAATGTGTTGTTATGGGACAAACAGAATCTTAACAGACAGCTAGATTTAAGTGAGATCCAAAATATGAAGGAAACAATTTATTTCTGACCGAGGCACATTTGTTTCAGACCCACCAACGTGCAGCTTTTTTGTATGAAGGCACTCAACAATGGCAGCCCATATATTACCATAACTCTAGTCAGTCATCAGCCACACGAGAACTGGAGAGTATACTGACTGATCAAATGGTTTGGCTCTTGATGGTAGCTTCTGATAGGTCCATCTAGTCAAAGAACGTTTTATTTTTGAAGAAACTTTTGAAACTTCTTCAGTGGTTCGGTGTAACAAACAATCTGGTGCAATGGTTAGACTGAAACTGATCACACAGAATCATTTTTTATACATCAGAAGTGATGCTTCCCTCTAGAATGACAAGTGGACTGGAATCATTCTGACAAACGTTAAAAAATTTAGCCTGTACAGTTTTTAAATCCTTATTTTATATCATAGTATGAATCATATTGTATACCAGTCATCATATATTAGACAACATATATCATAAACCATACATGTATATGCATACAAACACACAATCTTTCAAAACATACCATATTTATACCATGTGTATATCATTTTAAATATCTCATATATCCTCTATCTTATTATATTATACAGCTCTTATCTCACTTTATTGTATATCTTATATAATGAAGCACATCATATCATTTAACAGTTCACATCAGCCTTTTATACCACATGTAATCTTATCTAACGTCATATATCTAATATCTCTCATACCATATATATTATCACCTCTTATGTAACCTCAGATATTTTATATCATATCTGGTTTCATATAATTGATCATATGTCTCATAAGATCTCATACCCTGTGTATTATATCATGTTAAAACAACCTGCCAGCTTTTAAGTCTCCAGCTCAGGTTATTTGCAGAAACTCCCCATAAACACTATTTATTCTAGTGGTAAAACAATCTTACATTCAAAAGACCTCATGCTGTCTTGCGATACACTGAGGATGTGCTGCTGTATGAAAGGTTTTTCGACTTCTGCCAGAATACTCAATACCATCCCCTTCCTTTTTTAATATCCCCGAACCATTTTCTTTTGCTTGTGGATGTTTTCTCTTATCTTAAATGTAGCTGCTCTGTAGTAAGTGTGTCATTACGTTGCTTTTATTTGGTCCAAGACAATGATGAAATTTCCTAGTTATCACTGTAGAGAAAAAAGAAAATGTTCAAGAAAAGTGCTATAAATAGTTGGGAGTTCTTTTGTTCTCATTATGACATTTATGAGCTGTGAAAATAGCTTTTGTTTTCCCTGAACACAGAAATTTAATACATACATTTATGCTATGATGTGATATGTATCATCACTGAGCTACTTCTGCCTTATCTGTGGCAAACCGTTTTACTTTTCAGCAAGAAAAAGGTTTTATGCTGATAACTTTTGCTCTTTTGTGGTTTAGATTTCCCGTTTCCCCCTTCACATTTCTTGTCCTTGTGTGGAGCAAATAGCAACAAATCCCCTGCGCTGCATTCATTAAACCCCATTGACGATTCAGGCGAGCTCATCGAGGTCCTCAGCGAGGGGGGTAGTCCGAACATTAGCAATGCCTGCTCACTTGTGAAAGAGGTTATCAGCTGCTGAATAGTGATGAACATCTGTGTACTGGGAGAGCTTATGCCATCCACGGCTGCAGTTCACTTTTACTTCCCGCCGACTGTCAGTAGAGAGCGAGCCGCTGCTGAATCCACAGGGATACCTCTGCATTTCAAAAACCCACCTTCCAGAAAGCCTCTCAAAACAGATCCGAGCGTGGCATCTGACAGCCAGGTGCCGTCTTAAAATATATACATGCACGCACAGGAACAGCCAGAGGAGCTCAAATAGACACACCAGACTTGAATCTGCAGCTGGAGGAAAGTCTTATTTTGTTGTCCTGTGTTTGATCAGTTTTGGCATTCAACTTATTTTATTTATTTAGGGATATTTTTTTTTGTGTGTGTGTATTGTTCTGGTTTTGTTTGGTTGAAAACTTCTGCATAAATCAGAAAAGTGAATAGGAACTTGAAACATGGTCTCCTTGTTTTCTTTTCCCGGGGTGATGGTAAAGACACCCTGTGGTGATGAGAGGGATTCATAGTGTGTGAATGGGTTTGTGCATTTGTTGTTTTGTTCAGTACTTTAGGATTTCTGTGTTGTATTTGTGGAGAACTTTATTGCCTCTGGCCCAAATCAGAAACTGCAGCAAGAGTTGCCAATAAACACAAATTTATACTAGAAGTTTGTTTATAATTGCACCAACTGAATGCCAGGGTTTTTTTGTCACATTGTGCAGTTACTGTCCATGGTTTTGTGAGCCTTTGTGCATACAGTTGTTTTATCCATCCCAAGGTGTATTTTCCTGTAGTGATAAATTTTCCATGTGTAGAAAATATTAGAGTTTGTGTGTTTCAGTGCTACTTGCTCCTGTTCACTTTGTTTGTCCTCTATTGTGTTTTGCCATGTTTCTCAGTCTAATTGTTTGTTTTTTTTGTGTGTTTTTCAGTCATCAGACACAGACAACCTGTTGGGATCATCCAAAGATGACAGAGCTCTACCAATCATTAGGTACAAAACACAGCTATGTTTTGTGACTTTGGGTCTTATCTCATAAAACGGTGTCCAAAAATTAGTTATATTTTGGTTCTTACAAATGGTGATACTTGCATATTGTGTATAAAATAGTAAAATAGCTTTTTTTTTTGGCTTGGATAAAAAGTATTCAGAGAATGTCTGACAATTATGCCTCCAGTTCAGTGATTGGATCAAAATTCATCTTAATGAATCAGCAGGAACCAAATGGCACTGGAGTTAGACATCACAACACTCAATAAGAGCTGCTCTGAGCTGCCTGTCATTATCCCAATGTGCATTTATTGAATTGGGAAAATATTTAAAGTGTGGCAGAGGGGGAGCAATTAATAGGACTTTACGGGAAAACATAAACAAGAGAGCCTGAAAAAAGTATAAGAAAAAATCCCTCTGTGATTTCTGTCTTTTCTACACCAAGCCGAAAGGGCGGACACAAGCACTCATTGTTATTCTGCATGTGTGTGACAGCTAGCAGGTACAAGATGCACATGTTGCATCTGCAGAACCGTGCACAGTCCTAACACCGAACAAATGTAGGCACATGCTGGGACTTAAGGAAGGTCAGGTTGTCAGATGAGTTCTTAGAATTCACAAAGCTTTACTGGCTCCTTTAAGTGACTGACAGGAGCTCTAAAATGAAGCAAATGAATGTATTCATAAGAAGAGAACTCTATTAGGGGGCATGAAAAGTTCTCAGTGAAACATTTGCTGGGCAGAAAGGTAAAGCAGAGCCTTCATTATACGAGACAAAGGCGACAGACAGAAAAGTCGACGGGAAGTTTTAACTTAAACCTCATCACAAAAGACAGAAGTCTGCAAAGCAGCTTTGGATAAAGCAGATACTTATTTAACTGATGCTGCAGACATTCCAGTTAAAAATAAACCTCTTGACCACAATCTAAAATTGTAGTCTGTCTAGAAGAGGATTGAAATGTCAACCAGTCAGCATGAAAAGATATTTCCTTTTATAACACAATGATAAAATGCGGCTTGAACAGCTGAAAGAAATGCAATCTGTTGGGGGGGGGGTTACTTGTTCAAAACAACCTAAAATATCTCTGAATCTGAAGTGTTTTGTCAAAGAGTGGTTGAAAATATCTGAATAACAAATAGAAAGACTGCAGCCATAAAAAGCATATCTGCCTGAAGCCAGTTGCTCAGTTGCAATTTTGTTAAATTGATAAGATTAAAAAGTAACACTTCATTAACATTTGATGTAAAACTCATTTTAACAAGTGCTGCAGGGGGATTTATTTACTTCTTTTAGCTTTATAAATAAGATAAGGACTTTGCCCAAGAGGTGTGCAGACGTTGGATTTAAGTACATATAGTAAATCTGGTCTTTACATTTATCCTGTATCTGTATCTCCGGCCTCCTTCCTTCTCCTCTGTCAGTATCCAGAAGCTTTTCTGCATCCCTGGGGGATGGCCGGTGTGACTGTTCTTTAATGAGCAGCCTGATTGCTATCAACCCTTGAAACTTTGGGAGTGTTTTTTGGAGGCCACAGCTCAACAAATAGCAATAGCCTTCCTCAGAGACAAAACTTGCTAACCTAATTACACCGCCCACATTAGCACCCCCTAATTCAGTCTTTTTCTTGGACATAAACTAACAGGCCAGGTTTCAGTGAAGACATAGAGCTAGCTTGTGATGCCTTGCAGGCAGATTTTTGTAGCACTGAGCCTTTTTTTCCCCCCCCGTTTTCTATTTACCTTTCATCAACCTGTCTCTTTTCCTCCCTGTAGCGGACCTAAATAATGTGAGATTCTCTGCATACCGAACAGCCATGAAGATTCGCAGACTACAAAAGGCGCTGTGCTGTAAGTAAGACGCACACACATGCACACTCATCCCTTAATGTCACAACCCTTAATGTCTACAGCCTTGGTCAGCGTCTTCTGATTTTTAGGGGGCTGCAGTAATGATTTGATACTTTGCCAGGTGTATGTTGCTCTTTAAATTACCTTTTGGCTGTATATATATATATATATATATATATATATATATATATATATATATAT
>NC_051448.1:9484817-9492575 GCF_001649575.2 Kryptolebias marmoratus
CTGGAGCAGTGGCTACAACAGATCCCAGGAACAACATCAGACATCTCAGTCCAGAAATGTGCAGTTCTAGGCACAGCCAAGATACTGCGCAACCCTCAAGCTCCCAGGCCTCTGGTAGAGGACCCGAGCTCAGAGGATGAAACAAAGACCACCCGTGGAGGGTGAGAAGGGAATTTTTTTTTTTTGTGTGTAATCAGTGTGGTCCACACAATGCCACAGTTGTCACATGTGTACAATATATCCTTGTGTTCTGCACAGATGAGATTTATTTAGTTAAATTTAGAAAGTTAGTATCTTTGTGTGAGAGCTTCCATTCTCTGTTTCATACAGGAGTTTTGATAAAAGTGGCCGTTGCGTAAAGTATTGCTTGTTTCTGACACCCACCTGTCTAAATGCACACAGATGCAGTCAGGCTGTAGGTGCATGTAGACACCTCGTGAGGTTCGTCCCACATAGCAGCAGCTTCTTAAGGCAGCACAGTGTGATAATGGTGACGAATCATAGGGTTTATCCAGATGTTGATGTTGTTAGGGTAACAGAACATGATGAGCATTCACCGCTCGTTTACATCCTGCTGTTTGTTGGAAGTTTGTAGAGAGAAAAATCAAAAAACCAAAATATGCAAAGAGCTATAACACGCCACGCCTATTGAGTTTTGCACAGCAGTGTGTAGCTGAGTAACTGCCTATCAGTGTGTTCTGTTTGTTGCTTTTTAATGAGTTGCAATGATTCAGGCGTCTTTTGGTTTACTATCTCAGATTGCTTCTCTAATCACGTGTGTGTGTGTGGGTTTCTGAAGAGAATGCATCAGCCTGAGTGATTTTGATGTGGGGCACCGCAGTTCAATTTCATTCATTAGATTAGAACAGCCAATGTGAAAAAAGCCGTGCAGCAGAAGGATCAGTAGCTATTAGTTTTTAGCCTGGATTCGTGAGCTTTGAGACCTCTGTGTTCCTGTCTGAACGTTTGTCTGTTTACATGTCCATTTGTGTGAGAGAACAGCACACATGCATGTATTATAGGAATAATTGGGTTAAGTTTGTGCCAGGGGGGCTAAAGAAGCACAAATTAGCATCTCACTAATGTGCTACAACCTTTTTAGCTTCATGGAATGACAAAGCTGGAGAGAAGTGAAGTTTTGCCAGCTGATGGCATGGCTGCCCTGCTGTGTCTGCTCCACGTGAATTACTTCAGTAATTAGTGTTGTCTAAGGAGCAGGGCGGTGGAGAGAAACGTTTTCATGACTTCATGTTTAAACATGGCCTCTCTCTTCTGTGTCATGTGCTAATTCTTACCATGGTTTAAATTTATTAATCATCGGGCCTCCAGGTTGTGATAATCCTATAGATCCTGAGGGGAAAGCAATTCTTTTTAAGTCTTGAAGATGCTGTACATCTCATCCAATAAGTTTGCTGAAAACTGTTTAGGCTTGGATGAGAAGTAAAAATATCCTCAGACAATATCCCGGGTCAGTGGACATGTAGTTGGTCTCAGCTGCAGCCATATCAACTTAGAAATCTGCTTATTTCCTGTCCTAATAACTGGCTGACTTGATACAAAGAAAATCTTAGATCTTGTTCACACCTTGTACAAACATCCATCCTGGGTGATTCAACTGCAAGTGGACAGGTCGATTGAAGCCGTTCACACCTGGCAGTAAAATACATGCCCCCAAAACCTCTTTGAGATCGGATGTTAATTATCCGCTCTATACGCAGCCTTGTCACACAGTAGACTGTCGGTGAGCAACAAACATCAGAAGACCTGCTGGTGTTTCTGTAAAAATGACCGTACATTCAGACATCTGAGCTACATTATCATTTTGAAATTAACACAATTCAGAGCCATTTGAGTTGCATTTATGTGGAGTTGTTTAATACACAACTCTGAAAAAGCTTAAGCACCTAATGCAAGGAAAAAAGAGCATATAATGATTTGTGCCTTCACAGAGTTCAGTGTCAGAGCAAAGACTCTGATTTGAAGATTTCAATCTATAAAAACCCACCACTGTAAATCCACTGACACCCATCAGCTGCTTTCCACAGAGCTTCACTGTGAACGTAACATCAGCTCTGTGTTTATTTAGATGAAAAGAATTCAACGTTACGCTGCTCAGTGTTGTTCTGTGATTGACAGCACATCATAACTTAAAGTGACCACAGTGGGTATAGTCAGCTCTAAAAACAACCAGAACAAACTTTAAAGAGAAACTCGCCATGCAACGTCTTACTGTTCACTCTAATTTATAAACTCCTGACAAAATATATATATATATTTATTATCTATTTTTTTTTATTTTTACTCCGATACATCGTGGTAATAACTCTGCTGCTTGTGTAGTGTAACGGAGATATTAACATGATATTGATTTAACTGTAATGGTCCGTTTTTCTTTAAGATATGGCAAAAAAATAAAATAAAATAAACTACACTTTTCTCTTTCTGCTGCCTGTTTTGCTTTTAAGCTCTGATTTTTCCTGTATTAATAATTTACCAAGATTAAATTTCAATAAAATATTATTCAAATCTCTGCTTATAAGAACAGTCTGTGCTATTTTTGGTTCCTTTTTTTCTTTTCAGATTTAATTTGTTGACATTCTCGAAAAAAAACTGAGCTGCAGCTAAAAATTAAATGAATGAAAGTTTCTAAAAGAAAGTTTTTGCTCTCATTAGAAACTTGTTTTTTTTATTTTCTTTCATTTCCTAAATCCTCATTCTGTCTGCAGTGGACCTGCTGGATCTGAGTGTTGCCCAGAGCACCTTTAAGCAGCACAAACTCACCAACAACAATCACCTCCTCTCCGTCCCGGACGTCATCAACTGCCTGACGTCCATCTACGACGGCCTGGAACAGGAGCACAAAGACCTGGTCAACGTGCCCCTCTGCGTTGACATGTGTCTCAACTGGCTGCTCAATGTTTATGACACGTATGTATACTGTGGCTGTTTTCAACACGGAGACCGTGGATCAGCCTGCGTGCTTTCTTTAAATCCGTCACATATTTTGCACCTGCTGAATATATCAGTAGTCTATGCATGAAAGTCGCTGCTGCGTTTTGCAGTTAATTGAAAAGCTGACACCAAAATAAGCACTGCATAGGGCAGGCATGACAGGTGTTAACATACATCTTTGTAGAATCACATGTGTGTTAACACACACTTCACAAATATCAGGTAACAACACACACACACACACACTGAGATGAATGCACTTCTTCTTCTAAACACATAATGATTTTCTGTCACTGCTCTGCCATGCAATTCCAGATCTGAAATTAGCAGAACAAACATAAACATAATGGATACACAGAGGCTGGCTTGAAGAACAAATATGATTAAGTGGTTGCCATGTTCTGTTTTTCCTCCGTCTGCAGTGGTCGCAGCGGGAAGATCCGCGTCCTGTCCATGAAGATCGGCTTGCTCTCCCTCTCCAAGGGCCACTTAGAAGACAAATACAAATGTGAGTGAAAACGAGCAGGTGATATATTTGTTGTTGTTCTCATGCTCAAAAACACAGTTGTTCCAGCCCTCCCTCGTGCACTTCAGTCTGCAGCAACCCATGCTGCTCCGCCGCAGCTGTAATCCTAGTAGTATTAATCAAACTCAAAGCAAGGGGGAAAAAAAAGGAATCAGAGAATGGTTTGTCTAATTGGATGAGAGACCTCCTACGTTTCCCCTGTACATTATTTAATTCTGCTTTCTGATTTATTTTTGAGGATTATAGAGCGAGAGCTGGTTCCACCGGGAGACGACTTGTCAGTCTGGCTTCCTGCTCTTTGTCTGTGCTGCTTTATCTTCCTCCCTCTGTCTTTCTTCGCTGTCACTGCTCAAACCCTTGTTCATCTGTCTAACAGTTCCACTTTGTCTGTCGTCCTATCTTACTTACTCTTGCTTCCCCTCTTTTCCTCTTCTCCCCCTCTCCTTCCCCTTGCCATGGCATGAACCCTTTCCCCGAGCCTATTCGTTCCACTGGCAGTTTCTATTAGCTTGAGAAGGGTATCAAGCACGGTTGATTGCGTTCTTCCTCCTTTACTCTCTTAGAGTTTCATTTACTGTCAGCCTCGTGCATACACTCTCAGTGGATTGCGCGCACACACCTGACCAAGTGTTCTGCCATTTGACACTACCTGCAGCGGCCTCAAATGTCATATTTAATTGTGCAGCAGAAAGTATTCAGCTGAAAATTGAGGATGTTGATCAGTGGAGGTCACAAGTGCACGTAATTGCGAGCGAGGCCACGTGCATGCATACTTAACAGAAGCTGGCATCAGAGCCCGGCTTCACGTGGAGATCAAAGACGGCTACACGCAGAGCAGAAAAACCCGTCACCCTGTCCGTATTTTGCCTCCTCTTTCCCGGGATTACCCTCGCTGCCCTCATTGCTCATTTTGAGCTGTAGCTCTGAGATGTTTCGTAACTTTATTAGGAAAAATCGCCAACATGTGACACGTGTCTCTGGGCAGAAATCCTCATCCAGTACAGCGCTGTCAGTCTCCACGATGAGTGCAGGAGAGATTAGAATAGGAGAAGTCTGGCACTGATGAGCTTAGACGTAAAGATTAAACATGAATCTGTTCCTCTGGTGCTTTCTGTGTCCTCCATACAACCTCTTACTCAAATATATACACACACACGTCAAGGCTTTTCCTCCCACTTGCAGCTGTACTGTCACTCTTTTTTCCTCTATTTCTATTTATACGTGTCTTTCCTGTCAATATCACCCACATCCTCCTTTTTTTTTTTTCCCCCCCCCCCTCCTTTGCTAATTTTTTTTTCCTCTTTTTTTTTTTTATTTTTGCTCCTGCTTCCCTCCTCCACAGATCTCTTCAGGCAGGTGGCATCGGCAGGTGACACGTGTGACCAGAGGCAGCTCGGGCTGCTGCTCCACGAAGCCATCCAGATCCCGAGACAGCTGGGGGAGGTGGCCGCATTCGGAGGTTCCAACATTGAACCCAGTGTTCGCAGCTGCTTCCAGCATGTATGTTCACACAAAGATGGACCAAAACATTCATATTCACATCTTAAACCGGAAATTTCACTACCACATGATGCACAATGGACATATTAGCACTAGTTGTAAAAAGAAGGGTTGCCTGCACATTGAAGTGCATACATATTTAGATTTTTCAGTCATAATAAAGTAACACTCCTCAAATTTGTATTCCTGAATAAGTGGTTTGGATCATAGATACATTAGTCTCTGACAAATTACAGAAATATGTTGTCAAAATAATCAAAAACCCAAGAATCAACAGGTGGGTTTAGAAAAAATTGTATAAATTTAGTCTCATGTTTTAAAGAAATGTTTATCATCAGAATTTATAGAAGTTTAGATATCTTCTTCAGAAGAGGAACATGAAAACATCTCTCAAATGTCTATCTTATAAAGGGCAGATTTTTTTAGCATACATAAACATAAAAACAAGGAACTCAGTTTACTGAACCATAAAAATGTTTGATGTGATTTTCATTTTTTAAAAGAAATGTATACAGTTTTTTAGATTTTGAAATGGATATATACTTTTTGGTTTATAATACATCTTCAGGATTGCAGCTGAATGTTAATGCTGTAAAATACTTGTGTACTATAAAAATTAATGATGCGGATAATAGTAATTATCAGCAGATCAGATTTTCCCTAATTATGCAGCAGGGATTATTAAGCAGCCTATTATTGTATGCATTCACAGTTAAAGAATTGACATATTACAAAACTTTGAGCAACTCTCCCTCTTGGCTTTCTCTGCTTCAACTCTTCAATCTTTAATACATTTTAAGAGCCAGAGGTTTCTTCTTTTTGTGAAGGAAATGTGTGCGTTAAGGTCAGTGTTCATGATCACTTGGTTCCAAAACACTTTTTTTTTTATGAACCTGCTTCTTGACATAGATGTACATTTTGGGTTTACTTCCCATTGTCATTACCATAAGCATTTCCATGATAATCTGACATCCTTATATCTAGTTTCATAAAGCTAGGAAAAAAATAGTATTGCCCGTGGAAAGAATGTTCCCTTTATTGAATGAATTCCTGGTTCTGTATCATAAATCAACACCTATCAGCTACTTCTTGATTTACTGCATCTTTTAAAAGCTTAAAGTCATTTCTTCTGCCTTCCTTTAGCCTCAGCTGCCTCTCTTAATCCTGTAAAACGGTTTTTCATATTGTCGCTTTGCTGACCAACCATGAAGTCTTGACCTTTACTCCTTTGCTGGCTGTCCTCTGTTGTTTTACTGCAGCCGTCCAGCAGCTCTGCTCAGGTTTATTTCTGAGTGTCACCAGCGTTTAATGATGTCGCCGTCCCACCGGGTTCATTGTTTTAATTTTCTCACAGTTTTTTTTCTTTGGCTCATGATTTGCCGGTCCTGGACAAGAGCCAAAAACTATAAATCTCACTGATTTCTTGCCCTCCATCTCTAAAAATAGCAGGGCGAGACATGTTTCAACTCGCAGTGATGTTGTTTTCATGCAGACATGGACGTGTTGGAGTACAACCACATGCACATAAACACAAAAAAATTTGCTCACAGACGTGGTTGTGAATGTCTGTGTCAGCTGCAGTTCAGCTGCTCATTAATCATTCAGTTGTCCAGTCATGTTTGGCAGGTAGAAACCAGAAAAAAAAACTCACTCAATTCCTCACTGTCTTCCAACGCACGCACACATTCATACAGATAGACCTGCACAGCCCTGCAGCACCTCGTGCACCGGTTTGCTTATCCAGTGACGCCGCAGCCACACCACTTCATTTGTTTTAATGGTTCTGTGATGAACCACGCCATAAATTAAACATCTTTCTGTCCCTTTATCGTTCTCCTTCATATTTCCATCCATCTGTCTATCCAGTCATCCTTTCAGCCAGCCTGTAATTAATCTGTAAGTGCTATAATTCAGCTGTCAGATAGCAACGAGAAGCTGAAGATGAGACTAATGTAGGTGAGAGGGGAGATGGGGAGATCGTGCAAAGGTCATTGGAAAGGTGAAAAATGTAAAGCTGATCTGCAATGTAATCTCACCTTTTAGTCCAAGGTTTAAAAAAGTTACACATGAAATTGTCTTAACCATCAACCAAAGCCAGAATATTTTCACAGGTTTATTTGAAAGTCTCAGATTTTCGGATACAAAAGATTGAGTTTTGTCTGAAGAGTCCAAAAGCAATATCCTTTTTTTTTCTTTTTACTCTATGAAGAAGGATACAGTTCTTTTAGAACAAGAGCTAATAATAACCGTACATTCAATCAGTCTTTTATCAACCACATTCCCATTCCCAATGCAATATATTTACAAAGATTACAAAAGTAAATTATATTAAAAACTGGAAAAATAGTCAATTTAATCTCAGATCTTGTAATATTTGATTGTGCAATTAACCTGGAGTTGTCTTACCTTAATTAAATGTGCAAAACAAACCCATTCTTGTATTGAGCTACAGTTTACTGTAATAAAATGGCTTTTTGATTGTGGGGAAATAAGAACTGAACACTAAGATATGTCTCTTGTGATTTGAATACAGTTTAGATAGTTCACTTTCTGATGTACTATTTCTAAATATATATATATACAGGTGCTGGTCATAAAATTAGAATATCATGAAAAAGTAAATTGATTTCAGTAATTCCATTTAAAAAGTGAAACTTTTATATTATATTCATACATTACATACAAACTCATATATTTCAAATGTTTATTTCGTTTAATTTTGATGATTACAAATGACAACAAATGAAAATCTCAAATTCTTCATATCAGAAAATTAGAAT
>NC_051448.1:9493956-9528040 GCF_001649575.2 Kryptolebias marmoratus
TATATATATATATATATATATATATATATACAGCAAATAGAAAGACCCCTGCATTACCTCATCAAAGAGGAAATGCACAGATGTTAGCTGTCTGCTTTATATTTCCATTTAATCAGATAATGAGCCATGCAGAGACTTTTCTAAGTAAAGGAAAAATAACTTTTTGGAGAGGTTCCTCTCATCATCTATACAGTGAAAAAGAATTCAGTAAACCTTTTGCATTTGGTGCAGTGACCAAGTTTTTTTAAGTTGGATAGGGGCTTTATATAATATATCATCTGAAATAAAGGGAAATCAAGTGTTTTCTTGATGAAACTTATTGTTTTTTATTGATTCTTTTGGGTTCAAATCTAAACAGCTTAAAGTCTGTCTAAGAACAGACAGAACCACTGGACTGTAACTTCTGAAGTCAGCCGGATTCAAGATGGCTGCCACATCTAATCGACCTTAGCAAACATAAGAAGTGGCTATAACTAAGTTAATTTTACAGATTTTGAGCTAAAATTTTTCTGGTAGTTGCTAAGAATTATTCCTAACACGGACTCTATTGGCTAACTGATTATGCAGAATCTTTGCTGAAAAGTTTAGCTTGCAACACAGCAGAAAGATGCATTTTTTCACCCAATTCTCCTTTCAGTTTAATATTTAATACGTTTTATGGCTTTATAACAATACTTTCAAGTCATGTTTGTGTAGAAATATAGAAACTTTTTCAGAATTTCATTTAAACTAACTTTTCTTCTAAACTTTTTTTAAAAGAAATGTAGCTAATTGTAATTCTACCAGTACTAGTTTCCATTTTAAAGGACAATCATTAATTAGCTCCAAGTTGAAGTGATATGAAGTAAAATTTCTGTGTGAATAAGTTATGAAGTCAAAGTTGGATTTTCTTGTGCAGAAAAGGGACTTTATGTAAACAAATAATGAGCTGAACAACAGAAGTCCTTGTTTTCTTTAAGCTGTGTTTTATAAAAGACTAATAAATGGAGAGCCAATCGTGGCTAAGATGAGAACAGGGAATTGTGTTCATCCCCAGGTTTATTTATTAATTGTTCCTTTATTCTTGTGACAATTTCACTCTTTTACATTCACATTTACACCTTTGGCATGTAAGGCGGAAAGTAATGTGGATTCTTTGAAGGAATGATATATTTATGATGTGACCTGTTTTCAAAAAATTAAAATCATCGCTATTTTTTTTTAAAATTATTTATGTATTTTTGATTAATTAAATCCCATTTTACTGAAAATTTTGAACTAATTGTGAATAATTACAATGACTAATGTGGATTAGTAGATTCAAAGTTCTTGTTTAGAACTAGTTTCTGTCCAGATTATTCTTATTTTCAAAGGTATATGTTTGTAAAGTTAAGATGCTGTGTAGGTTTCCTGGAAGGGATTTTAGGGGAAGATTCACAATCTTTCTCTTCTCCAGTATTCTGCCCTTTGCTGCGTAACCTTTCTGTGTGTGTCAGCGTTGATGGAAAGGTTGCCTTTGATTTGTTTCACAGCTGTGTCGAAGCTTCTCATCCTGTGTCAGCTTGTTTAATGGGCTCATTATCGTCTTACTGGGTTAAAGTATAAATAATAAATACAAAGAGTTACATTTATTGTGGTCCTAGAATAAATATGGGTGGATTATTCATGGAGAATGGAAATAGAAGTTTCTTTAAGTGCCTAAAACAGTAAAGATGGTGTAGTGGACGTTACGCAGTAGGTCCACATTTAAAAGTGTAAAACAGCAGCTAAGAGTTAATTGTGGTAAAATTCTCTGGCTTATTGGTCAGCAGCTACAGTCATGTAAAAACAAGGGCAGTGAGGGCGTTTGAAATCAGTCAGTGTTTATTGTGAGATTTTTCGAGCAATAAACGTGAATAAGATGCTCATAAAAGTTACTTAGTCTCGGTTCACAACTCAAGGCCATAACGCGTCTCAGGGACTCATCATTTCAATATATACGGTCATCTTAAATTTGTCAGCATGTTTATTAGGAGTTTAGTAAAGAGTTACAGCCATTTAGTGGACGTGCATGTTTTTCCTCTCATGCTGCAAAGAAATTGCCTTCACAGATTTTTATCAGCTCGCTTTGTTGAGATTTTTATGGAAACTATAAGCTTCAGATGGTTGATAGACTTTTGATTTATAGGCTCTGAGCTCCTGACCTCTTGTTTTTTTTTTATGGACAGGTGAACAATAAGGTGGAGATAGAGCCTCAGCAGTTTGTGGACTGGATGCATCTGGAGCCTCAGTCTATGGTGTGGCTTCCTGTCCTGCACAGAGTGGCCGCTGCAGAGACGGCCAAACATCAGGCCAAGTGTAACATCTGCAAGGAGTATCCTATCGTGGGTTTCAGGTAAAAACACACACTTCTTTATATTTAGCATGCTTTAGAGTTTGTCAAACTTTGTGAAGCACAAAAACTAAAGAGGTGATTACAGGTCGTGTAACGGGTCGGACTTCTACACCAAATGTGACATTCTTCTGGGTTGTTCTCTCTTGAACATAAAGGCCAGATCTGCTCCAGAGGGCAGACATTTATCGAAATGTCAGCAGCTGATACACTACTGAGTAAATACCATCTGTAGTTTGTAATGAAACACACTGGCTTACTCATACTCACAAACACACAAGACTGCATAACGTTCACAAAGAGCCTGAAGAACTCGTAACAAACCGTCTGATTCTGTCACACTTGAACACACTCTCACGCTTCTGTAGCTGTCTTTGTTTTAGTTTGTTTCTGATAAATTACACGTATACTGAAACAACAAGTAACAAAGATCAACAGTATTAGTGAGTTCCAAGGGAAAAAAAAAACAACTCTGGTTTTTCCCTCTGACCACTCATGTAGGAAGAGCTTTTTCCACGCCTGGAGATGAGCATAATGCCTTTCTAAGAGGAGCAGAGCGGCAGGATTTTCCTTCCAGATTCGTTGCTTTGCAAGCAGAAAGAGAAACACATTCAGACATTTGATGAAGCACACATCTCCCGAGTTGTGTCAGTGATCGATGAGAGCGAGCGATGGTGGGAGGGAGAGGCAGAGAGGGAAAAAATGAAAGAGGAGCAAAAATGCATAGCAGGCGTTTTGACACCAACCATGTTGCAAGTGGATGTATTTTTTTGTTTGTTTTGTTTTTCCTAAAAAAACAAATGTTTTGAATCTGTTAGGACCAAATTCATTTTGTGTATATTGCACATTCAGACTGGATGAAATGATTTTCTGAAAGAAGTATTTGAAAACATCACAATGATTTATATAAATTCTCAAAAAGCACCTAAAATAAATAAATCATAAATAATGATTTTAATGCATCTGGACATTTTTGTCAAGTTTTTAAGAAACAAAACCAACAAACACTGAAAATGGGAATTTCTTTCAGGCAATGCTTTACCTTTTTTTTTTTTACTAGATTCTGCAGATTTTTTTGGTTTTAACTAGCATGATGAAGAAGAACATCAAAATGTTTAAAGATAAAGTGTCATCAGTTATATTTATATTTAAAAGATGTCAACTCTGCAACTACAAATTGGCAAATTTTAAAATTAGCCACTGTACCACATTGCACCTCACTACTTCCTGTGCATCAACGTGTACTTGGCCTTGGGGTGCATTACTTTTATAGAAGTACTTACAATATTAAACAGAAAACCGTTAATATAGCTCAGTAGCTATTAAAAATATTAAAGTACATTTTGATGGATTAACATTGAAAGTTTTAATTGGTTAAACATTTGAAAGAATTGCACAAATTAAATCATTTGGGGGGAAAAAAATGCAACATTTTCCAATTCATTTTTCAACAACATATTTATTGCTGGATTTATTTTACGTTGTCATGACTTAACATTGTTTTAGTTGCAATTTGGAAAAAACTAGGATTTGCTAATGTGCTCAGAAACCAGGCTGACTACCATTATCCAAACGAGCTGATAACATTATGTGGATGTAAGCAACATGTTCACTAACAGCTTGTACAGCTGACTGTATGCAACTGATTTAATGAGATACAAGGGATCAAAAGGACAAATAAACAGTTTAATAATGCCACTATCACCATGTTTTGTGCAACGCAGCCATATTGGATTTTGAAATCAAGGCTGGCGAGAAACCTCCAATTTTTCAGTTCCAGTCGATTTTCTTCCAATTTGGAACTTGGGAAATTCCTGCTGTCAGATGCAAATAATAATAATAATAATTAATTACCTAAATAGAAACTTTCACTGTTATACAAGCTAGAAGAGTTCAGAGCTGTCAAAAAAAGCATTAATTACCTTAAAATCATGAGCGATTTCACCCATACTATAATTTCATTAATTCTTTTGTGGTAACTGTTGCATCACAGCTTGTATTCTTGTCAGAGTAATCTTGCACAAAACTCCAAAAGATTTCAGGGTTTTCAAACCAGGCAGAACAGATTTCATATTTAACCTCAGTTGTTTGATGAGTAAACTAATTAAATCAGGGCCAGCTCATCGCCTCCTGAGTGAAGGTGACTTAACGCCCTCTCCTCATAGTAATATGCCGCTTGTCAGATTGTAATGGCATATTTGACTTAGAGCTGTTGTGTGCACTGTTGCATCCTTTGATATATCATTCTCCTTTGTAGCTCATCAGTCCGCTAACCTTGGGGAGAGCTGTAGAAGGGGAGGAGATAAAAGACTTAAGCTTTTGTCTGAATGGCTGCTGTCTCAATCTAGCTGTTAAATGGCAGTCTGGCTACAAATGCTGACGAAGACGGCGTCTCGGCTGTTGTTTGTCAGGTTGTTGTGTTTGGGTGAAAATCCAGCCGTCTGTCATTTTGTCAGCACATTGCATTTTTGTGAGCACATGGAGGATTATGTGACAGAGTGATGGTGGGGAATCAACAGCTCTTCAGAAGATGACTCATGTGGTAGTGTCACAAAAACAGACTCTCAGGATGGGGGAAAAAGTGCTTCCAAACTCAACTTTTCCCACTTTTTCACCTCCATCTCTGTCTCCGACCAGGTATCGCAGTCTGAAGCATTTCAACTACGACGTTTGTCAGAGCTGCTTCTTTTCCGGGCGCACCGCCAAGGGCCACAAACTCAACTACCCCATGGTGGAGTACTGCACACCGGTGAGGAAGTAACACACACAGCTCACAATTGTGGACTCACATTATCTCTCCTCAACACACTCACACACTCCACTTAACCATTTAATGAAAGCACCAGATCCACACTTTCAGGCTTCAGTTACTTCTTATCCCATCTCAGTGTCAAAAAACCCCACTGAGTCTTCCAACCCCTGAATATTAATTCTCCTATCATGCATAGTGAGAGACGTCTGAGCCATCTCTGCAGCAAATCTGTGCAGATTCTTAGTTTCAATTTGGGTTATATTTTTGCTCCCGACACATGCTGTTGCTTTATTTATGTTTGTCTAAATCTGTTAGATTTTTTTTTTCATTTGACTGTAACTGTATTTGTTAAATAAGTATCCAGTGTTCCAAAACCCTTCTGCATTCTGGAGCAGCTAAAATGGTTTTCATTCTTGTGGGAAGTCTGTCAACATGTTTTTGGAACTTGGCTACACAGATTTTCCTCTCGTCCTGAAACAGCCTCAGTCGTTGTGAGCAAACGAGAAATCTTTTGGCCCACAATCAGTGTTCCTGTCCATCCCAAGGATGTTGGAATGGTGCAGTTAGGGGGTTTAATGCCAAACAGGAGGAGGCAAAAAGAAACCGAGTTGGGCTTCTCTTTGTGCACTGGAGTATTGTCTTTTTGAAGCAAACAAATGTGGACAAGGGCATCCTTTTTTCTCCCTATGGTGCACCAGTACAACATTATTTTTTTCTCTTCAAACACTAAGGTTTATGTGTTATTTTCCAAATCTATGTTTTTTACTGGGAACAAATAAAAATCATTTATAGATGAGATAGTTGGAAACAGTAGACATGCAGCGGGTTACGGTCTGTTTTGCAAAGCTCAGACCTGCTGATTCAAAATATTTCTTTTATTTCAATTTCTTAGTAAAAGCTCCAAATATCTGTATACAAAAGCCTCTTTTCCCCTTTCAAAGACCGAAAAATTTAATTGTGTGTTCATAATAAAATTTTTAAGACTTTTCTAAAGCAGCACCCGGTTATATTAGGCTTTCTTTCTCTGTCTCTGGAAATTTAAAACAACATCCTTCAGATTATTTGACAAAAGAACTTGTACAAAAATGAACTGTATATCTCTTGTATGAGTCAAATTTTACCCCTCAACATTTAGTCTTCTTTTGTCTTTGTTTTAAAACACTACAAATATTATTTTGCATCTTCTTCCCTTGGTAAAAACTTTCACATCGAAGACAGACTGCTGCTAGCTCAAATTAGCCTTTCAGCTATTGTTCATTCACAAATGGAGGATGGGGGAGGATCCAATCAGTGCCAGGCATTGATCAACTGTCTCATTGTTTAACTGAGAATCGGATGAATCCAGACGATTGCCGAGCAATCATTGCATCCCTGTGAAACATGTGAGCTGTTTGAACAGAAATTTTATTTGTTTTATATATAAACTTAGCACAAAAGTAAGAAAATTTCAGCTTGGTTGATTATTTCTTTGTTGTGCCTTAATATGGTTGAAAAGCCTGTTTATTTCCACTCAAATGGAGCCACATTTGTTAGGAAAGAGTGTTTATGGGTTGAGCAGCAGAGTTGAGTATGTGGGTTGCACCCAAGAAATGTCAAACATCTTATTCTGCCTTTTGTTTAGTGTTGTTTAAAGGATTGAATGATTAAAATTTGAAGAGGCAAGACACATTAGCATTTTAACAATTTATTAGTTTAACAAACAGGAGCCTCAGTAGCATGTGGAAGAACCATACACAGTCACAACAGCCTGTCATCTTCTCCTCCTGCTGCTCGCCAACTTAGTCACACACTGCTGTGGGATGGTATGCTCTTACTGTGATTAATACAAGCTGACACACACCTGCAGCTTGTCTCCACGTCAGACTTCCAATCTTGTCGAAATCTTAAACTTATTTCTCGGTCACGGTCCCAACAGACCACAGGCTTGATTTGAATTTACAAATAGTCAAATACTTGTGAGACTCTTGGGTCTTTTGTCATTTCTTTGATGCTACATGGAGTAAAGAATTTGTGGAAAAGATAAAAGTAAAGAAAAAAAAAGTATTTTCTCAGCTTTACTTATCACTGTTAGTTTTCATTTTTTTTTTTTTTTTTTTACAAATTAGATAAAAATTGACTTTGTAGAGAAAGTTTAAAGAACAGTAATCATTTCTTCATGAGCTGTTTGCCAAGATTTTATTTTCTTTCTTTAACTGTCACACCACCTAACACCTTATCTTTTGTTTATAAATTAATACTCAGTTATAGAATAAATTAATCATCTGGGAGAATATTCGCTATACTGGAAAGAAGGATATCAGTAAGAATATTAGAAAATGTTTAAATGTATCTCCAGTTTAGGTTTATTTGCACTTATTTGTCAGGGTTAAATCGAAGTGTATTTTACTGTGATTTTGTCATGTGATTTTAGTTTAAAAGCCTAAAATATAAGTATGTATTGGCAGTTCTAAGCTGAAAAAAGCAGCTTCAGTTCAGTTATTTTTTTTAAATTCAGGTTGTGCAACTATCTACATATAATAGTTACACTTTCAGAAGCAAATGAAGGGTATATTTCTACCAAGCTCTTAATGCAGCTGAGCGAAACAGACTCTGTTTGGCAGAACCAAGCTGATAAAAACACTATCATGTCATATTCTGCCAGACGGATGCTAATCAGTGCTGCAGAAATCTGTTCTTTTTGGTGCAAAGGAGATATTTCTGACAGCCTGATGGACACTGCAGGAAAAAAAGTGAAGTGAAAGAAGGGGAGCGTGAGACGCACAGATTAAACATATATTTAAACTAAACAGCCACAAAGTTGAGCTTCATGCCTGCCAGTAAACGACAAAAAACTTATCACCAACTCCGCTCTGAGGAGCAGCTTCAAGATACTGTCCAAAAACTTCTCAGCACAAGCTACTGAAGATGTGAGGATAAAGTAATGACTTTAAGGAGGGATTTCTTTGTGCTTCAGCTGCTCAAAATATGTCCTAAAGCGTACGTGTACATCAGCACTGGAGTGGAGCAACAGAAAATAAATCTTGTTTGACGATTTTGATGTAAATTTTCCGAGACTGGAAAATCAAAACTGAAATTTTTCAATTTTGCAAAAGGAAAATCAAATCAAAACTGAATAAACATGTTTGAATTTGAGACCCAAAGTTCCACTTTACTTTATTCATCACTGTAGCTGTGATAGTTTTCATATTTTGATCTTGAATGTTCATATTCATCCTTCGCTCGAACAGATTTGTCTTTAAATTCACCAAGTGGACAATAAGTAAGAAAAACTTCATTTTCACTGAGTTTGACAACGACTTCTGTTCGACTCAGAGCAGCTATTCAACAAGATTATTGTTCTCATATTTGTCTCACTGTGTGCTTTATAACCAAATTACTTCTTTATTTGGTTGTAAATTTCAATAGAATGAAAATTTTGTGCTTCTAATTAACGTTATCAGTAACTAATAATTCTAGGACTGGTGTGTTTGGTGTCATTTTGTAGAATTACCAAGTTTTAAAGTGTCAAAAATACGTCCTCACACGGTCCACGTAACAGCCTCCATATTACTGCGACTTGTTGATTTACTCCCAGCTGCGGCTTTATGGTGCATGTATCTATTAAAGGCAATTAAACTTAAATAAAAGAAAAATAGAAAACGGCACATCCGTAGAGGGAGGTTTTATTGGAGAGATCACTTCTTTAATGCGGTTGTTCTTTAGTTGCTGGTGATTTGCTCAAGCTACCATTTTAAATGGTGTGGATTAGCCAATAAGCCTGTTACACATGTCTGTCAGCTGCTGGGGTTGTGTGTTTCTGTGTGTGTGTGTTAGCAGTGGTTGAATAAATCCCCTGAATTTTCTCTCTTAGTCAGACTCTCATGATAATTTGTTTGCTTGCAAGACTGAAATTGTTTCTGTGTGTGTGTGGGTGGGGGTGTGTTGTGTGTGTTTGTCCCAGAGCCTCCTTATGGCTCTAACCTCTCCAGCTGACATTGAGCTCTGCGCTGTTGCCANTAATTAGCGGACACATTTCTTCCACATAAATGATTATCCTGATTACACCCAGACAAGACAGCGAGGGAATGAGTGAACTCCATGCACAAAACAGTAAGCAAAAATAAAACCGGAGTCCTTTCTACTTTATTTCCTCTCCCCCCCCCCTCTCTCTTATAGACCACATCAGGTGAAGACATGAGAGATTTCACCAAAGTGCTGAAGAACAAATTCCGATCTAAGAAGTACTTCGCCAAACACCCACGTCTGGGCTACCTGCCTGTTCAGACTGTTTTAGAGGGTGACAACATGGAAACGTAAGTATCATCAGAACGTGGCTGTGAGACAGAGGAGTGCTTAAAGCAAAAGCTCGGGTCACTGAAGTGGAAGTCTGGAAAACATTTAGTGGACAAAAAGAATGAAAATCTGTCTCTGGTTCATTCCTTCACAGACAATTGGTGCTCCTTTTTTCCACTAAATGTTTGACATTTAGGTTAAATAACATTTGTGAGTGAAAAGTAAACTAAAAGCCAATGTCTTATACAGATGATATCAAAAGTGTAGTTCAAACAAACCTCAGGTAGATGCAGGTATATCTCTGATAGGTGCAAATAGAAAGCAACATGAGCTGACTCTGAAGCTGCTAAAATATTGGCTGTTCATGGTTTCTGCAGTCCAATGGGCAAAATACGAAAGTCAGGGAGAAGTTGGGCAAGAGTAATGTCTGCAGCAGTGCCCACACCGACTCTGATTTCAATCGTTTTCGCTGCCAGTTGTAAATCCTCCTGTAAAATTGTTCAGCTTGACTCGTATCATGCAGAAGCCCCAACAGAGCACCTCATTTTCCCAAAGATTACATCTAAGCTGCCGATTTCTGCAAATGGTAGTCTGTTATGAAGTATGCTCTAAAACCCCAGTATTTATTTATTTATTTTCCCCCGGTTTGCATTTCTGTTACATAATTCAACAACCTCTTGCCTCTTTTCCTCCCTCTCTCAGTAGTTTGGGTTGAATATGCCGTCACATATTTACTCCGTCTGGTAATATATCACTCTCTCTTGGTTTTGTTTAAATAATTTGTAGTTCCTCATCGGTTTAAACGCACACATCTCTGCGCTCTCAGTGACTCACCTGTTCGTTTCGAGGCTTTCGTCCAACCTGAAGTTGCACGCGCCGTCACCGCTCAGCTGTACTTCACTGCCGCTTTGATTTTTACCTTCCTCATCCATTCTCCTCCTCCTCACCTCCCACCTCTCTCCATTCTCGCCTCCACTCCACTCTGAAAAATGGCTCCTGCAGAGCTGCCTTCCTGATAAATGTCTCTAAAGGGTAGAAAAATTGTCGTGAGAGATCTTGTCAAAATATAGTGGAGGGGAAGGGAGACTTGGAGAAATTTACTGCTAGTTAACGGTCATTTTCCAGCCTCTTGTGCTGCATCAGGCCTCTCCTCTGAACTGTGAGCTGTTCATGTGTCTCTAAAGGCTTCTGGAGATTGTGAAAAGGTTATTTTAAAGCAAATGGAGTGCTTATGGGATCTTGATCCAACATGAGTGTTAGAATTTATTCACATTATTGCCACAGCTTGGCGGCTTCTACAGTGTTTTTCTTCCAATACAAATAACACCGGCTCTTGACTGAAATAGGTTTTCCTGACTCATGTTTATTAAAACAAATGATACTTTTAAAGGTAACTGTTAAAATATTCTGCATAAATATAACATTTATACTGACTTTTCTTTCATAGCATGGTGTCCTTATCCTCAGCACAAACACGTTCTTTATTTTAGGCCTGCCATTTTCTCTTGCTGTGTTTACATAAAAATAGATTTAATGCTTATTATTATTTTACTCCGAAGCTTTCTAATTCATGGTCAGACTCTACCTAGACCTTTAAATCTTTATATTGATGTAGCATCAGAAGAGAAAATAAGATTACTTACTGAATAATTGCCCTCTCTAACAAACTAATCTGTGACCTCCCTCTTCTCCTCTCTTCTAACATCATTTCTATTTTTTTTTTGTATTCCACCCACTCTTGTTTTTCTTCTTGACAGAGCAAAACGCCACCTACTCCCACCTCCCACTTCTGTTTTTGCTTCATGTCACGGTAGATAGGGTTTTTTTTTTTTTGATTTGTCACAGCCACATTTGATCATTTGAAAGAACCGCTCTAATATTTTTTCCACTCAGTGCTGGTTTTTTGCTTCTCGCCCTTCATGACCAGATGGAGGAGAGGTGTTCGTGCTCCATTAGGCTTTGCGCAGACGTTAATGAGCCTGATCACGGCTGCGACAGCTGGTGGTGCAATCTTTTTGTTGTTTTTTATTTATTTTTTTGTTCTGAAATAAAATACCGAACCAAAATGTTCTTATTTTAGAAAACAAGGTAAGTTAACTTGGCATCGTGTCCAACTGGAGCCTGACTGCAACTAAACTGAGTTTTTATTTTTTTAGGATTTTTATTTGTAAATTCTGCAAATGCCTAAAGTGAAATTTAGATCCAGATAAACATTTTAATAAAAAAAGTTTTCACAGACATTCAGGTTGAGTGAGGTGACAAATCAAAATACAATTTTATAAATACACACCTGTTCAAAATAACATTTTCAGAGCATGTGATGGCATTTACCTTTTTATAGATTTTTACCAAATCTATTACATTTTGTTCTTTAGTATCTATTTTATTTTGACACAGATGAAGATAACTGAGCAGGTCAAAATAAAACTTTGATTTGTTTCAGAACATTCTTATAGCCTGTCGCCATGAAATGCAGAATATGGAGTTTATGAGAAACTGGGTGTACATGTAACTTGATCAGCAAACAGAAAAATTAAAATAAATGTGTTCATTTTACAGATATTGAGCTAGAGTTTGCTGTGGTAGTAGCCAAGAGTCATTCTCAACATACTCTGAGCGCTGACAGATCACACAAGATCTTGGCCAAGTTTGCACAAAATCTTATTTTAACAATCAGACCAAATTCCATCAATTTTCAGAATAAAATGATCACATTTTCCTGCACACAAATTACTCCTTGGAAATCCCAGTTAGGCACATACAGAAGATGGACAGTGATGCATCTGTGATTCATTCAATTAGTCACAGATTTCTCTTTCTAGTCCCCAGCTGTTTCTGTAAAACAGGCAGGTTGAGGAGTCGGCGTTTGCAGCTGGTTTTCCCTCATAAACGCAAGGGGGAAAAAAAACGAGGAACAGGGAAAGTGTGGGGGGGGTTGGGGGGCAGTGCTAACTGTAACAAAGTGACTACCGCAGCATGATCGACCAAATGGATTTTCAGAAACCTGTCAGGGCAGTCACAGAGGAAGGACAACCATGAGAACATGGCGGTGCACATGCTGTGCGTTTTGACAAATCCAGAGAATGATGACAAAAGACATCAGGTCTTCTGGCTGTTTGTTCAGTTTTTCCTCAGTCAGCAGATCCATGTTATCCAAAATAACCCACAGGAAGGAGATAACCAAGCTCTCAGTGCGGTAGTGTGATTGAACAAGCACCTTCATGCTCCTCTGAAGAGGATTAAAACCTGTGAGGGGAAGTTCATTATTTAACTAAGATTTCTTAATTATTGTTTTGTTTTCTTCTGGAACTGTGTTTGACTATATCACACAGTTTTAGCCTGAGTTAGGATTAGTTTATTGTATGAATGAGGCTTTTTAATCTCTGTTTCCTGTGGTTGTGACCTTTGTTTATAAGTCAGCCTGAGTAGATATTTAGTTGTCTATGCGTGAAAGTGAACCGTGAACATAAATCAGTTCTGCTTGTCATTTATTCTCATAGCAACATGTGTCACTCTTCTACACGAACAACTTCTTCCATGTCGAGGTGAAAACCGTGTCACAGAATACACTTCAGACAAACCTGAGTGAAAGCAACTCTGTTCTATCAAGTCTTGGGAGTTTGCAAAAATAAAAACAACTTCAGCACGCAGACTCTTTACTTGAAGAAAAACAGTCAAAGTTTTCACTTTTTTCCTCCTGGTTCATCTGAATTTTCTTCTTGCAGAATCACCTTATCGGTGTAAAACTTCTAATTTATGTGTCAGACTATAATATTTTTGGTATTTTTCTATAGATTCAACTTAAGAAATGGAACAAATTACATCTTTGAGAGGCTGCTCTTAAAGTGCCTAAAGATCCCTTTTAAAATGGGTTCTTTTTAGGCTCATCCTTCACATGTAGGAACCTTTTTATGCCTGAATGATTAATTGATCAGTTCTAAGTGGCATGAAAATAGTTACAATTATTTTAAGATGTTTTGGAAACAGTAATGTGAAGTTAAGTGGATAATGCATTCAGTGTTTTAAAAAAAAGGGAGAAATTTTGATCAAAACCACTTTAAAACATTAGCAGAACCTCTGGCTGCTTGGAAGCAGAATATAAAGAAATTAGGAATGACTAAAGACTTTTGCACAGTACATTTAAAGTAGTTTTGTTAGGTTATTTTCCTGTTTTTTGGCTGTTATATAAAAAGTTAAGTTTTTCATAATTTGTCGTCTTTTCTGAAGCAGATTTTGGATAATGTTGCAGCCATGTGGTTGTATACATACAGTATATTCATCTCTGTGATCATATTCCAATCTTCCTAATTTGTTCAGTCCAGCTGCTTAGCAGCTGGACAGATGTTCCCCTCCTCCTCTTCCTCCCATCTGTTGTCTATTCTGTCTTAGATCCACTGTGTGGTTTTGACCCTAAAATGTGTTTTTTTTTTTTTTTTTTTGGTGGTACTTTAACGTGCCTTCCCTCCTTCCGTCCTTCCGATTCTCTTACAGTCCCGTCACCCTCATCAGCATGTGTCCGGAGGAGTATGAGTGAGTATCAACACCACCAACAGCAACCACACCTCGTCTCCAGAGTGGAATGCATTTAAACTACTCCTCACTCGTCTCACCTCCACCCCCCCACACCCCATTAACAGCATCACCAAGTAGACCACAGCTGCATTGCATGTTGCCTGACTGCCTGCATGTCTGGCCGATCCACTGGCTGAACTTCCGATCACCTTCTTTACAAACTAGTACTCAGCTGCTCGTCCCAGTCGGCCTGTCAGAAAACATCCAGCTGCTTTGTAGATCATCTCACCCTCACAGTTTCTCTCTCTAGGATCACCTGGTTTGTTTCTAGGCGAAGCTGCAAAGGGACGTAGGGTTGTGTCTGAACAACTGCATGAGCCTCTGTGTTTTATAACGAGACCAGGGGAGCATACCAAATCTCATTCATCTCCATTACCCCATTCATTTCCAGGCTGTCCCAGACACCTCAGCTCTCTCATGATGACACCCACTCCAGGATAGAGCAGTATGCCAGCAGGTACGCACTGCAGTCTCCTGTCACCATCTCATCAGCTCTGATGGCATGACAGTCCTGTTTGTGAAATTTCTGTTTGCTATGAAAAGTTGAAGATGAACCAAACGGTTAAACATCAAACACTCATGGAAAGAGGAGATCTTTAGTTTGGAAATGATTAATTGGCTCATCCATGTATTGACATTCAAAGATTCCAATCATCCTAATGTCTTTTGGAATTTAGGTCACATTTTGCTCCTTTTGAGAAATTTTGATGACGAGTGGCTAACCTTTTTAGGCTTTCTTACAAACGACCCCTAATGGTGCACATAACAGTAAAGAGAAATGCTTTACAGCATCATCATTGGATGAGAAAGTGTTTTCTACAGTTAGAAAAACACTTTGTTTTGCAGATCCTATTCCAAAAACATGAATACAGCATTTTATAAACCCTGGTTATACTTCAACTTTATTTGTTTTAAAATCATCACTATGAAATATAAAATATCCTGGACTGGATACTTTAAAAGATAGATTAGTTAGTAAATTAAAAGCACGGACTAAATAAAAACCAGTAGGTGCTTGTGAACTTTGTTAAAACACTGTTATGTTTTGGTGAAATCTTCAACTGGAAAAATAATTACTGTAATAAGGATTTTGCTGTTTATTGTCACGCAGTGAAAAATCTTTTAAATGCTTAAATGGCACAAAAAGGCTTGCCAGTCAAAATCTAATATTTTTGTTATTGAATAAAGACTAAACAAAAAGAAGTAAATTACCTCCAAAGTGGGGTTAGAAAAGGTGTTTTTTGCAGGAAGTGTCTGTTTGAAACCTTTTTTTACGGAAACGTGAAAAGAAAAAATGAATTTCTGAATTTTTATTTCATGAAACTCTAGAATGGTCACACAGTGGACATTTCATTAGGATCTTCTAAATCAACCCGTTTTACATTTGGGAGTGTTTCATATTCATTCGAGAATTTCTACAAAGTGGAACAAAACATGTGTTAAAGATTTATTTTTCACATTACATTCTTGTAATTGTAGTATGAAATGGATCTAAATTCAAGTTCCAGTCATGGAGAGCTTGTGTTCATGGAGCCGCAGTTTCTTATTCTTAATTAACAGAAATGGCAGTCAGTACCTTATCTCCTTTAGAGTTAAACTCGTTCATTTCTGTGTCTCCCTCTTTAAACTGCAGACATTTCTCGTCTGTAAATCCTAATAGATGAGCTGTTCTGGAAATCTGTCGCCCACCTTGTCTGGCACCGACAGTCTTGTTGATTTCAAAGCTACTTGGGTCATAGTACTTCTTTCGAATTCTTAGTTTGAGTTTCAGAGAATTATTTTGGCCAATTGGGCATCTCTAAGTCCATAAATCTTCTGCAGATTAAATTTTAAATATTTATAACAAGCGGTCAAACTTGTGAATAATTACATACCTCATATGCGGAATAATATTTATTCATATACTGTAAAACAAACTTGGTTACACTGGGAAAATGATGTTGCAACTTTTTAGAACATCAGCAGCAGTAAACACTCCTTTGAAAACTCTGCTCATTAGTTCCTGTTTGCGTACACTAAATGTCAGATGGCTGTCAGAGTCCTCTCTCTGACGGAGCTCTGAAGCCAGTCGCCCCTTCGGCTGATGACATTCCGGGTTTTCTGCTGTGATCAGAGTCGCAACAGATCGCTCAGATAGCCGCTTTCAGCTGCCCGCTTCAAACGAGCTCGCCGTATCCGCCAACACATCTGTGTTCCCAGCGTGCGAGCTGCCGAATGCCACATTAACATCACTCAACCGATGTTCTGCTGCACTGAGATTAATGTCCTGTAATGTTTGATTTGTTTTTTTTTGTGTTTTTAAGGCAAGTTAGAAACTTTTCATCAATCCCATCTTTCCCCATGGATAGACATCCAGTCAGATCTTTTAATCTTGAAAGCGAACAAGGAATATCTGTGTCAAAATCCAACTTTGCGCAGAGAGCTTTAATCATAAAGGTTCATCTGTTTTATCTGGCCCGTAACTTCTAATTGGCCACACACCATTAACCTCCGCTTAGTGTCTGCGGCTGCATTGTGCCCTTAACAAAGACATATGAGCTGAGGGAATAACAAGTTAAATGACATAAAGCCACTAATGTTAAACATTACACTGCAGCTCACACATGCTGCAGAGATTTGAGAATTTTAACTTCTCCCTCCAGTCATATTTGGTCACAGTTCAATTTCATAATTAATTACGGATCATTTTCCTAATCTGTTGAACAGTCCTGCTCTTTCTGTACCACAGGATTTAGTGAAGACACACATCTCCACAGCACATATTCATCCACACACACTCTCTCTGGTGTTTGTGCGTGCACATATTAAACCAAGACTGCACAAACTTAGATAATCCGTTTAGTTTTTTTTTTTTCCCACCCTCATAACTGCTGTGATAGTTTGTCATTTTACGTGCCTGTAGACTTCACTCCACGTTTTACATTTTAATTGGTGCCCTACTGTAGTGTTGCTGTCCTCATTGTGTTGTGCATCTTAATGAGGAGTTGACAGCCTTTAAGTGTTTGGTTTTAACCCATCCTTCTCACAGAAAATGGTTTATTTCTCAGGTTGGCTCAGATGGAACGCTCCAACGGCTCTCTGCCCACCGACAGCAGCTCAGCCACAGGAAGCATGTAAGTCCTCACTGGTCATTTTTCAGCACATTTTCCTCTTTGGGCTTTGGTATTTAATCAGACGCTGTTTATGGAGCTGTGATGCCGGAGCTGGTTTTTAAAATTTAATCAGCGCTGATAAAGCGTTTCAAGCTCTGTTAAGAATATTGAAGCTACAACACAAATTTCACTTGGATTAAAGAGAGCTAATGTTGGAAACTTTGCCCTCCAGATGACGGTAATATTAAACCACTAAGGTCCTTTTCTACAAATCTGTCCTCAGAGCTGTTAGATCAGTTTGCCTTTTTGGGGCTGGAGAAATTACAAGAGCGAGTGTTTTCTCTTGTGAGATAGTTGAAATTGTTGATGCTGTGATTGGACTGAAACAGTTTACATTGTTTTGATGCTGTTTAGGGAGTAATGTCTTTCATCAGTTTTTGTGTACTTTCTTTAAATTCTGAAACTTGGACATTTTTAGTAATAATGACAATTAAATGTGTCAAGTTAAATCAACATGAAATGTGACATATTTTTGCAGATTCCATATCTTGAAGGGTTTTTAAGGCAATAATTTTAGAGATTTGATATATGTCAGCAATATTTTGCTGTCATTTTTCTTTCCTGCAACTCTTAAACCTTTTCCAGTTCTTCAGTCTGTATTTGAAATCGGGCTCCTGCAGCTCCTGTCATGTTGGTTCGGCTAAAGTAGAGCTAAACTTAACCTGATTTTGTTGATTAAATAATCTACAAGCAAGACTAACATGGTTAAAACTTCACAGTCTTTAAGGTTCAAGTGCTCTAAATACCTGCACAAAGTCAAAGGAGTAAGAATCGAAACAAAAAGTTTACATTTGTTGATATTTGGTTTCAGCTCCAAAAAATTACTTTCTCTTGCTTTAGTGCATAAAAAAATGTATTTAAAAATACAAATGAATGATAAATGTACAGTGAGGGAAGAGTAGGCTGTAGTTCAGTGCTTTAGGAAGGAAAAGGGTCTTTGCAGAAATATAATATTTTAGAATGATTGACAGTTACAGCTGTCAGGATGTCAGATGATGATGTTCCACGTGATCAGAAGGGATGAAAACATGACAGAGTGGAGAAAAATCACCTAAAGGTCGAATAAGAAGCTTCAGCAATGGATTTCCTGATTATCTGTTTGAAAGTAAGTGTGTGTGTGTGTGTGTCTACTGTGGCAGACCATTCAGGTTGAAGGACGTGTTTTAAACTGAGATCCTAATCGAGAAATGAGTTCTTGAGGTTTAAATGCCCTCTGAGCTCACAGATACACTATTATGTGTCTTCAAACAGATTTATGCACCATAAAATAAAGAACAGTTGTTCTTGTGTAATTATCTTTAGAGAAAATTGAATTTAGCCTCTTTTTTTTTTAAATCACACATGTAGATTGCCAAGATTTCCTGAATCAAAGGCTCGTGTAATGGACTTGGCCACTTGTCAAATGCACCAAAAAGCTTTTTTTTTTGGTGCATTTTGTTTTTGTTTTTTTTCTAAATAACAATTGTATCTATCATAAAGCTAAAAAACACACACAAGTGTGTTTTAGAAGTGCTGAAGTGTGTGCACCTGGAGAGACGGCTCTCTAGGCACGCTCCAAAGTTTCCAAAGATGCCGTTTCTAAAGAATGGAGTTCAGGTTTGGGATTTCTTCAAAGGGAATTCTTTATAAAGTTGTATTTCCAGCACAACACTCAAAAGACATTTGGGATTCTTCAGTAAGGATAAAATTAAAAAGTGGGCTTCATTGTGTCGTAGTTTGCACCCCCTGTCGACGTATCATGTGGATCATATCATGTAGAAGGAAAGCTGTCCACTCTCACTGTTCTGTGAATCACTTTGGGGGCAGAAGAATAACAGGAGACATTTTGATGCACAGGTAACGACAGAAACGGGTGGATTTATTTCCCTCTTATAACTTTACTAACGCGGCACAGACACATTACCACCGCTCCTCTTTGTGCTCCGTTCTGTGCCATTCTCAAGAGAGGCAGCCATTAACATTGGCTGCTCTTAAAAAAACACATAATAACACCAACATTCAGTGGAGACATCTGCAGAGCTCTAATGAGCTGAAGAAGATAATGGTTTGAAGGCTAAAGGACTCAACAGCAGAGAAACAAAAACACTTAGAACATAAGTATAGATGTATGTTCGCTCACTTTAACACAAGTGTTTTTTTGTATTTATGTTCGTTTTTGCTGAAAATGTGAAGATAAGAGCGTAATTATCACTATAAAAATAAAGATGCATTCATTAAATGCACCTGGAGTTTCTGTGATTGTCCAGTATCCATCAAGGCTCTTTATTCATTAGCATGAAACCTTGTAGGAACACAGCTTAAAGGAAATAGCGGCTTCTGTTGTTCTGCTGATTATTTGTTTGCTTAAAGTACATTTCCTATGCAAGAAAATCCGGCTTTAATTACAGTAGTGTTTTAAAATAATAACCAGGCTCTGAATGTGAAACAACTAAGTTTAAGGCATCATTTAGCACAGCCTGAACTGACATTAAAAATTGATTTCATACAACCTCAAATTAGAGCCAATTAATGCTTGTCTTTTAAAATGGAAACTGGTACTATTAGAGTTATAATTAGCTACGGTTCTTTTAAAAAGTTTGGAACATGGTTAGGTTAGATAAGTGCCTGAGAACAATACATTTTCTATGTTTTTAGAGAAATATGACCTCTAAAAAGTATTGTTAAAAAGTCTAAAATTGAACCAAAGAAAATTCAAAGAATTATAAGACTTTCAACGTTTAGGTAAATGATTTAATATTACATACAGAATTAAGGAGAGGCAAGGATTTGTATTCAATTTGAAGGTGAATTGCGAGGGAATCAGGTGTTAAGGTAATGAGAGGATAGCTCAGGGAGTTGATGGTCCTTTTTTTAATGTTTGCAGTTACTGATGATGTTGAAATGTATCATAACAGGTAACAGGAACAAAAAAAATTAATTGAAGAAAGGGCCATCAGACAGATTTAGTTTTTAGGATTTAAACTGGATGATATTTTTTTTAAGTTGAAGGAAACGATCCTGTCCACGGGAGAGGTTTTGACCTGCCAAAGCAGGAAGTTGGTAAGTGCAGTAATGATGGCTGCACTGAACTCTGATGGAGGTCCTGCTGGTGTTCATGCTGGGTCATTAATTAGATTTACTAAAGCATTAAAAAGAACACAGACATCATTTTCACTCATTAAATCTGTATTATTTTATGCTTCAAGAAGTCAAAATGTCTTGTGGAAAAACATTTAGAATACTGATTATTCTTAACGTAACGAAGTTCTGAGCAACTTAAAGCCTTCGTTAGGTTGGTTTAACGTTAAAACCAACCGTGTGCATGGCAGGAAAGCAGCTGCTCTCCAAACAGAGCATTACTGCCCGTCAGCAGTTTCTTAAATGCCTATATTGGGTCAACAGCATTTTTAGTAGCAATTATTGCTCAAGGAGGTCTCACCATATGCCAAAACCAATATGCTCATATACTTTTGCCTGGTACTTATCCTGTTCTATTCTTCTGTCCATAAACAATATTGTGCAATTCCTCTAACTACATCCTTTAGGCAAAAACATAGCAGTTCTCTGTTTTAGACACAAGCTGTTCCCTAGAGTAACGCTTCAAATCCAAAGTAAAAGTATCAGACTTGTTTTATAAAAACAAATGGAGGGAATCAACCCACTCAGATTCACACCTTTTCTTTTACAGTCTTCCTCTGAATGCCTTTGAATTTGAGTGAAGTTTTGATATTTTGTTAGATTTCTGCAATCATCTGTTTGTAAGTGAGGGCACACATGTTCACAGAAGTTGTTCCCACACTTGAAGGCAGCAGCAGCTTCTCTATTTATGGAAATGAGCATTGTTTCGCACGCATGGCTGCGCTTGCCAATTACATGCACGTTTGACTTTTGGCTCATATTTTCTGATTGTTAAAATCTGGACTCGCTGCCGTTCGTACAGTGATATCAGTAATTTATGAGCGTGTACGTGGACCCTCGTGGCCTTGGTCCTTCTGTCATTTTTTTTTTGTTGTTTTTCATTTCTTTTATCTAAAAGGGAATCTTTAATTAGCAAATTAGTATTTTCTCTGACCTCCAGCTAAAGCGCAGTGTTGTCATTAGTGCCTTGGTTATCGCTCGCTTTCCAGTCTCTACCCCTGTTTCTTCTTTCATATCTTTCCCTTTGTCCTTGTCACTTTTCATATAATTTCTCCAGCCCTTTTATTTTAGAAATTACCTTTTATCCCATCCTCTCATCTCCCTCTCCTTCTCTGTTCCGCCTTTCATCACTTCTGATTGTAGTCTAATCAGGTTTTTACCTTTGGGGACTGGCAACCTTCACTTTAAACACAATGTAAATTTAAATGTTCAGCCTCTTCACCTACTGCTGAAATTGCTGAACACACAGAGCAGCGTTTTGCCATGATCCTGTTTTCATCATCTCCTACGTTTCTCCCATATTCCTGCTTTTCTGTTTTTGTTTTTTATCTCTCAGTTTTTTTAGCTTAGTCTAGGCAGCTGATAAATCAGCAGTGTTCAGCTTAAGAGGAGCTGTTTGCTTTGTGATAGCTGGCATTGAGAGCTGGAAACTATTGTTGTTGGGTTAAAACTTTAAAAAATCCCTTCAGGCGCTCACCCTCTCCAAGCACAACACTATAAACTTGCACCTAAAGCGATCTTATAGCCTCACCATTGTTTACATTTACTTGGTCTCCCACTCAGATGCTCTCCTCCAGCATCATTTTTCTCCGACTCTTGTTTTGTCTCCAGTTGTTTTTTCTTCTCTCTCTCAGCATTTCCTTGGTGAGGGTTTTCAGGCATCTCTACCCCCTGCCTTTCCCATTTTCACCTGTAATGATGCCCCCTCCTGTTGTCACCTGGATTCCCCTGCCAGCCCCCCGAGTTGCCAGGAACCTGCCTAATTGGTTGCTCAGTGTTTACAGGACCCTCTGTCCCTAATCCCCGAAAGGCGACGCTAGCTCCAATTCTCAGGTTTCTCTCCGGGAGCCTTTTCTCATCATCCCTGTTTTTCCCTGTCAGAGCATATTTCAGGATAAAAAATGTGTGTATATGTGTGTTAGGATTACTTCTTGTTGCAGCAGCGGCTGTGTAACATTTAGCTTCCTACCCCTCTTTACTTTTTCTTTGTCATTCTAATCTGGAGTTTCAGACTCTCAGCGTTTTATGAAATACAAATGCAAGAAAGATACCTTAAAAAGACAAGAGATGTTAAAGAAATGTTTAGAAAAAATAAATAAAAAGCAAGAAATTACTGATTAAAGAAGTCTAAAAAGATTTTAAAATGTTTTCATTGTCTATAAAATGTATTTCATGTCAGGGCTGCACAATATTTCGGCAAAAGTACATAAAAATTGGATTCAGTTCTTGAAACGGTGCTCTGAACCCATATCACACCACAGAGGAGACTTTGACACGTTCGTGATAAAAAGCTTTTCTTTCTTCAGTGGAGATTCCTGTTGTTAGGAAAGAGGCAAAAATCTCCCGTTTACTGTGTTACTGATGAATTCAGCCCTTGTTTGTAAAGTACTATAATTACTTTTCTTTTATTAGATAAATGGTGACGTTGCCATTTTGAATATGTTCCTAATACATACAAATACAAGGATGTCACTTGTAAAAATTGATATTTCAAACTGTTACTGTCTTCTCCAGATTATAATTTACTAATTTATTTCTTACAGCCAAACCAGAACTTCACAGAGTCAAATAAGTCTCACCTTTTATAAGTCATTTAAGAGCTACTTTTCTGTAAAACTCTTTGGTCATTATAAACCTTACACAATCAATTGCTCGAACACAATAAAACAGTGATAGTTAAATAGCTAAAATTAGAATATATTAAAGAAGAAAAACAGGCAGGGTTGTGGCAAAAACAAAAGTGTTGTTTATCACATCTGTTTCTGAAGGAAAACTGAAGTGAATACTGGAATAATTCCATTGTGTCCAGATTAAATTATCTTTTTGTTTTTTTCTGGGCAGTGATAAATTAAATCCAGCCACTTGAGTGTACTCTCTTTTGGTACTTTTCTAATTAAAATAGTTTGTAATCCGTTTTAAATTATTCCCCTGCCTGTTCCTGTGATGGTGTTTTTCAGTTTGCAGAGCTCAACCACTAATTTGATAAGCAAAGCAACAATACAACCACGGACCAAAAGCAGAAAAAGGGGAAATTTAAGGCGTTATATACTCAAGTGTTCCTTTAAATCAATAATGAATGTATGGAAGGTAGCAGCAAATAACTTATTTATTAAAAAAAATCTTTAAGAAGTCAGGAAGACAGTTCAAGTACCGTTAAAACAAGTGGAGCTGAAGCACAACTTAACTTGTCAACCAAACTATTTCAATCTGTCCAACTTGTTCTCAGAAGAGTTCATTTTAACGATGAATATATCATTTAAAAAGTCAGCCATCACTTTTTCCTTTAAGTGTGGTTGTCACGTCTTAGTGTTGGAGGCAAGATGTGCTTCAGAATGAAGCTGACAGCCGGGCTTCACTAAGACTCGCCACCTTTATCATTTAGATGACACATAAAAAGACGTCCAGATGAAGACTCGTACGGCAGCATGTCAGCAGCCGTTTCTCCATCTTTTTCTTCCGTATCTTTTCATCTGTCTGCCAACCTCTGTCTCTGCCTTCCTCCCAACATCTCTGAGTTCTTGCTTAATTCTGGAAGCAAATAGCACCAGCGAATGTGCAGCGTATGGTGTAGCAGTCAGCTCTAAATATAAAATCAGCTCAAATTATTTGCTGTTTAAATCAAATACTTGTTATACATATTTTGTGTTTGTTGTCAGATGATTGATAAATTCTGAAATAGAAACTAAAAATGAGCCCAGAGTCGCACAATTTTAGGCTTATGCCGAGATGCTTTTCCTTGTTTTCTAAGTGTCATTATGTTTCACAAAAAAACATAATGTTTGAAGTTGCAAATATCATTGTTTTTTTTGCCAGCCTCACTTTTCTTTCTTGATATTGAAGCAAGAAAAGTGTGCCAACAGAAGAAACACCACTGCTTTTGGAGAAATACAGGTCAATACCTTTGAAAGGAAGTAATGATTTTCCTTTAAGTTGCTTAGTTCATTGATTGGAGCTTTTCTGAACAGAAAAGGAAAACACTGAATGGGTTTTGGAAATTAGCTAAAAATTGCCAAGCTGGCAGTAGTGCTCACTAAGGGCTATATAGCAATATTGATTTATTCTAATTTCTTAACAAATTGTTTAAATGGTCAAAAACAGTGAGAGAATAATTCAGTTTAAATAGGAAAAAAAGAGGCATTTTAATTTAATATTACAGACAAACGCTCATGTGATTCTCATAAGGACAATCGATTGATTTGTATTTTGGGGCATAGAATTTTATTTTCCACGTAAACTGACTCAAACATTGTAACTTATAGGAATACTGTCTTGACAGTGGTACCAGGCAGAAACGTTGGGGTTTGGGTGTTTGCTGATGTGATGGAGTAATTTAGAAGATTTTCATTCTGGAGAGACAAGTTTTTTTTTTTCTTTGAGCTGTAAATCATCAAAGTGCATTGTTTACCTGTTGCTCCCTAATTCAACAGGAGGTGGCTGAACTACCTGACAGGAACAAGATGTTCCGAGTCCTCGCTCATCACATTTTCTCCACTTTTGCCAGGGATGATGAGCACGCCCTGATTATTCAGTACTGCCAGACGTTGGGAGGGGAGAGCTCCCCGTGCAGCCAGCCCCAGAGTCCCGCTCAAATCCTCCAGGCTGTGGAGAGGGAGGAGCGAGGCGAGTTGGAGCGGATCATTGCCCGTCTCGAGGAGGAGCAAAGGTATAAAAAGCATTGGATATGTGAATTATACGCCCCTCTGCTTGTGTTTGCTTCACCTTTTGAAGTTGAATTATCATGGCTCATCTGATATTTTAACCAAATCAATATAAAGGTAATATTTAAAACTGGACACTGATATTTTAAATTTGAGCACATGCACTTAAAGTGAGTCTTTTGCACACTGTGCTTCAAGTACCCACTTCCTGTAATGTTAGTATCTTAAACGCCAATTCTCTTTCCAGTGTGTAAATAAAAAAATAACCTCAGAGAAAGAAGGACTGCAAAGTCTATTGTTGTGGAGATGCTTTTTGCAGAGCCAGTAGCTCGACTGGAGTGATTTAACACAGATTCCACACATACACCGACTCTGGGAGAGCTGGGAGGACTGCGAGAGCTTTACTGCCAGGCTCATAAATGCCAACTTAAGCAAAGCACTGCAGCTTATGCTTCTGCACTGAGATGGAGAGGCTGAGGAGGGAGGAAGGCAAGAGATTTGGAGGGGAGGGTCCTTTGTGTTTGTCTCCCCACATCAATAGGAATTAACTGAGAGCAGAAAGCAGAGGTAAACACGTGAAGGGATTTTGTGTGGAACTTAACTGTAAGTGTTCAGGATGGATCTGTTGAATGCAGTTCGAGAATCTTTTATAGATAATTACACTTATAATGGATATTTGTGATATTGACAATGGGAAAGAAAGGTGAAAATGAAAATTCTCGCTCATTATGGGTTCTTGTGGTGGTGAAAAGAGCTTTCCATGATCTTCCAGGTGCTGCCTTTGCTGGTTTTTCACTTGTCTTTGATCTGAACTCTCCCAGGACGCTGCAGAGGGAGTACGAGCAGCTGAAGGAGCAGCATGGCCAGCGAGGGGCCCCTGCTGGAAGCGTCTGGGAGTCGGAGAGCCCCTCTGCTCACCCTAACGAGGCCGATCTCCTCGCTGAAGCCAAACTCCTGCGGCAACACAAAGGCCGACTGGAGGCCCGCATGCACATCCTGGAGGAACACAACAAGCAGCTGGAGTCTCAGCTCCATCGCCTTCGGCAGCTTCTGCACCAGGTTACAGAATTCAATTCAGTTTATTTTTTTAAAAGCAATACAGCAAAAATGAGTCCAAACATATCCAGACTAAAATCTCATTACAGTCAGTTCAATCCACTTATAATATAAAGCATTCTCATTTGGTACATTATGAAATGCCAATTAGTATAAAGTTGTGTATCTGGGGAAGCCAGCAAATATCTTCACTTTTTTACAATCTCTCATCCTGACAGTGGGTTTAACCCTTTAACAGAAAGAAACCCTCAGCAGAACAAGGCTCAGAATGAGCAGCCATCTGTCTCAACCAGCTGGGGTTTGGGAGGACAGGAAAGAGACAAACACAGAAGGATTTGTCCAGGTGTAGTTTCTGTGGGAAGACAAGCAGGGAGCACGAAGTTAGTGACAGCATTAACTGCATGTACAAGCATGGAGAGTAGAGTAATGACAGCAGCAGAGTGAGGAAATGTGCTCAGTTTGTCCTCAAAGCAGTTTAAGCTCATGGTGGCGTAGTGAGGAAATAGCTAATGAAACTTAAATCAACCCTAACTATAGGATGTATCAAAAATGAAAGTCATAAACCTGGTCTTTAAAGCAGATGGGATGCCAGCCTTAGACAGAAACTGGTAGTTGGTTCCATAAGAAAGGAGCCTGAGAACTGAAAAGCTCTGCTTCCCATTCTGCTTTTAGGAACCATAAGTAAACCTGCAGTCTGAGAAGACAGACCACCTCTGTTTCCGTGTGGGACAGTTTTATCTGCGAATCATTAAAGGAAAGTGTCTGAGAGACATAAAAATGCATGCACAGCTACCTTTGTTCACAAAATCATCCTTTCACTAAGTAACAACTTGTGTTATTTGACATCTGAGTCCTCATAGACCTAACAATATGTCAGCATGTCTTTCCATCAGCTGCAGTGAGCTGCTGCCAAGCACCAGAGTTTAAAAAAAAAAGAAAAGTCAGCCAGGTTGATGGAGCGCATTAAATTTACAATCTCAAAGGCGAACCAAAACCCTGACCTCAGCTGTTCGGAGATGTGCCAAGAGATAACAGTTGTTGCCTTTGGGATGTCTCCACCACTTTAGCCTTTAGCTTCACTCCAAGCAGCAGGAGATGAAGACAACAATGCTTATTAGAGGAGAGGAGGGAGAAATGTTTTTGGTTCATGCTGCTGAAAAGCTTAAGGGAATCTGGGAGCCTGTCATAAATGTTACCGGACATGAAGCATTTACTTACTCGCATTAGAAAAGAGCATTTTTCATCCGATCAGGCTGTCCAGACTTGGGTTGAATCCAGTGTTTGTATATATTCTGTATCTTCAAGCTGTTTGAAGCAGTGTTGTGGTGGAAACAGCCCAGCTGATGAAGTGTAGCTAAATTTAGCAAATATTTGAGTAATAAAAAAAGCACCAGAAATTAACTTTTTTTTTTTTAAACTTGCTGAGTATCAACAGCCTGATTGTTGTAGTTCATCTGCTGCTTCAGCCTTTGTGTTTCTTCAACTGCTTTGAGCAAATAGTATTAAAGGAGAGCTATTAAACTTTTATATTGTTGCTTTCAATGTGGCCATGATAACAGTTGCCAAATCTTTTGGCTGAGTTTCACAACTTTCATTTTAATCTTTTATATTAGAGTCTTGGATTTTCTTTTACTGTTGCACTCAGACAAAATGTCCTCTGAGGGGTTTGAATGTGATTCATAGTGTAGCGTTTTATTCTCGGTTTGAGACGTTGGCAGGGATTTTATGTACAAATGGTTTTGTGCAAACGATAACCGCCTCATTGTGCCTCCCCCATGCGTTCTCTTCTTTTCACGTCCCGCTGTGAAACAACAAGTTTTGAAGTTGAAGCAGAATAATTGCAATATGATGACTGAGCTCTTCTTGTTTGTTTGTTTTTTTTCCTTCTGTCTCAGCCGGAGGGGGACTCGAGGGTAAACGGAGCATCCTCTCCCAGTGTACAAGATCGAGGACCACTTAATGAAAACTCAGGTGAGACGCTCAGCCTCATGGACACACACACACACACACACACACAGAGGCTCGGTGTCTGTCCTCGGGATTAAATCAGCTGCGTTTAACAGCTTTTACGCGGGAGGTCCAATCACTGCATGCCAAACGAGAAACTTGTTGCTCTTTGTGGAAGCGTGATGGAGTGTAGCCGGTATCTGTAAATCAGCCTCTCTGTGCCTGTGTGTGTTCAGATGAGCTGCTGGACCCTCACAACAGCAGCTCTGACCTGGCAGATGTAATGGAGCAGATTAACAACTCCTTCCCTGCATGCAGTCGTAAGTTTCCCGGTCCTCCTCCCCCTCCACCCGCCGCCGTGTCCTCCCAGCCTCAGCATGTTTTTGTTTCGTCACAGAGGAAAAATGTCGCACCTGTCAGCGTAGCTGTTCTTACGTCCCTCTTTTATTTAAAATAAAGTTCGAAGTGGCGTTTTCAAATCTCAGTCAAAAAGAAAGCCAGCATATTCTCCCAACTAAAGAGCTAAAATGACGAGAAAACATTCACGCTTATCATTTGAAATTTAATCTAGATCAGCTGTTCCTAAACTTTTCAGCTGTTGACTCTGAAAATAAAGGTCAGACTTTTGTGATCCTGATTACTGCTAATAAGCTAATAGTTAATAAGTCCTTTAAAAATGAGCCTCATCATTTATCATTTATGATTACAGTTTTCAGCGTTTTGTAACAGTTAAGGCTAAATATGCTGTTTCCAATCATTTTCAAAGTTAATTTATTTTTTGTAGATCTTCCCGCTCTGTGTTTCACGACTCCAACTTTGGCAACAACTGGTTTAGATAGTTACTCTCGTTCCTAACTAATTAACCAATTATTGGAGTTTGGTTTGAGTTGCAGAATAGTTTGATCCACCTAACATGTCAGTTCAAAACAGCTTCATTCTAACATCGGACTTTCTTTAGTCTTCAAGCATAATAGCAAAATTTAAATCTTTTTATTTTTGCTTTACTGCAACATTTATGTTTTCATCTTGACTGCATTACTAATAAATACAGTATTTTGTAATGAAAGTCCGTTTACAGAAATGATCAGTGACTTTTTTTTTTTACTTTATTGCCCAAAAGTGACCTCTGTTGATATCAGACTTTTCCTTTCAAAGAAAGCAGCAGTTTGGAAATTCTGTACACCGATTTTTCCATTTATTATAAAGCATTTATCAGTAATGTTAAAATGGATAAATATTACTGCATTATTTTTGCATGATAACAATGGGCTGCACACATCCTGTCTCTGAGTCTGAATCAGTTTTTTCTCATCCGTGTCTTGTTTAAATAAATAATAAATGGTATCTTTAAAAAAATAATAATGGATACTATTGATTAGTTAATTCCTGATTTAAAATGCTGCAGTTACATCACTCCGTTGTAGTTTTTACAGGTGTTTCAGGTATAAAGTTTGAGGTCAAGGTGGCAACAAGTTATTTGACAATAACTGGACTCAGTCTGTAAAAAAAACTGAATCGTGGAGTTCCTGTCTTCTTATAAACTACAAAAGCATTTTATTTTGGGAGGAAAGGACTTTTTTCTATTTTCAGAATGAGATCATCTGCTGGTCTTTTCAAAAACAAAACCTTTTGTCTTTTGTCATTGGAGAGGACGATTTTAGGTTTTTAGGTCTTGTATGACGACAAGAGCGATATTGACCTTATCCAGTGGTCATGATGTCAACAAACATGTGTCACACACACACACTGATTCCTTCTCACTCCAGGTGTTTGATAAGATATTAATGGCAAAGAAATTAAGAAGTGGTTTATTTGAAGTTGCACAGGTGCATCTAATTGTAAAATGAAATCAAGCTGCCCAAATGAATTGTTGCGAAATCCAACATAAAGGCTGCAGTCTGGAGTCCTTATGTTTAGTTCTTATAATTCACTCTGTAAACGCCAAGGTTAAACATCTGAACAGGCATGATTGCATATCACGTATTGTTAAGTATGGTAATGCACAAATACTATAAATTGTGGCAACAAATGAAGAGGAAATGTCAGCAGTGGGGAAACGGTGATGCTTTCCTGAAACAATCATCATCAGCTGTAATTTTAACTGGAAGTTATTAATCATCTTCCGATTGTGTCCCTCCTTCCTTGCAGTGGGTGTGATGATCCCTCAGACCCCCCCCCCCTCACTTCATGAGTTCATATTGTCATTAAATGTGTGAAGCAGCCAAACCTTCCTCTAAAGGCTGGCAGTGTTTTCAAATGTTTGCATTTTAAATCCAGCTTCCTTTACAATGTGATGACATGTAAGTTCAGATTCCAAAGCAAAGGCTTTAAGGGAACTATTATTATTATTATCATTTTAATTTGGCATTTGATCTCCTCTCATCAAGACCCTCATTACTCATAGTAGCTGAGTTTGAAATATTATGCGCCTTCGGGGATGTTAATCAAACTGAAAGCGTCAACAATAAATGTTCAAATATTGAATTGCTGACTTTAGAGTTGAAACTCCAATGAGGGCTTTAGTTAAAAATCCATTCTAATCTCACAGTTGCTTCAGCGTTATTAGACCTGGGTTGGTGCACAGCTCTGAGGCAGAGCAGCACAGAGCTGAGTGCGTGCACGGAGCTGTGGAAGACTCCCACAGGCTGATGGTTTAACGTGAACTTATACAAGCGCAGATGAACAGAGAGTTTTAAGTGTTTTTGTTTTTGTCTTCCCCAGCCTCGAGCCTCTCATCAAGACCACAGGTAAGACGAGCTTCCTCCTCACCATCACACACACCAGAGCCATAAATTCCACTATTAGCAGCTCGCTTCTCCTCCTCCTTACTGCTCCGTTGTACGCTCTGTCTGATATCTGCGTGTCAGTAATTTCTAAAGATGGGTGGAGATTGGAAAATGGCACGTTTTGGAGGGTAATTACAGGTGCTGCTGCAAAAAGCAGTGTCCTCCGTGCAGCCTTCACCTGACAACATATCAGATGGTCTGAGAGAAAGAGCTGGCTAATGGATCCCAGCGGAGCTCCATTAGCACCTCGGCTCTTCCTCCCCGTCTGAGGCCAAGGTGCATTTCAGGACAAAGGGATTGTAAAAGCTGACCTCCTCTTACTGTAATTATTAACCCCTCTCCAGTCCACCTCAGCTCTCAGACGGTGCCTTTTCAAACCTCGTCTGCAGCGGAGTAATACTTGCTAATTAAAATTATCTGTCTGCTGTGATTTTATTTAATTTAATTTTTTTTCAGTGGTGATTGTTGCACAACTGACTCAGCCTGTCCCTTTGATTTTTCTCTTCAGTGCACCTCAGCTGAATATTAAGTCAGTAAAATAGTCACATCTTCATTGTTTAACTCCTTTTACGTGTGCTTCACTAAGTTTTAATTCAAGCAGCAGGGAGAGAAAGGAGGGAGCACTGATTGGTAATTGTTCTCTGGAATGATCACTTTGTAAACCGTCATAGAAGCAAGAAAAAAGCCGATAGTTAAGCAGAGATGGATAATTAATTTGAACAGGTTGTTAATTACCTAATTAATGTTAATGATGTGTTGTTCAGATCCTGTGTTAGAGGACCTTGTTGCACATGCATCACCTGAGCATTATCAAATCAGCCGAGGAACAGATTTAATTTGATCATTTCTCAGGATGCACTGGGAGCTCAGCTGATTACCAGAACGGTCCAGTTTTTACCCAGGGTTGGAATATTCAGAGGTTTTTCTGCCGGTCGAGTAAATTAATCATGCCCGCACACGCAACTCACACACTCGCACGCAAGAATGTCTTCAGTGTGAAACTGTCCCACTAAATGAGCTTACTTAACCAACGTTATCAACACTATTTAGTCTCATTTTGCACATCCTGCTAAAAAGCTCAGCATTGACTGGATTAAATTTGTTAGAATTTATTTGGGAAAATAATTAAAATATGCAGATTTTCTGTTGCAGTATCACTGCCCAAGTGACCCGGGAGCCATGTGGCCACATTTTGCACGGCCAGTCTTTGAAAATCACAGCTTACTTTTGTGTTTGCTGTGTGGAAAACTGTATTCTAAGACTTGGACATCATGTCATGGCCCACATCATGACCAGCTGAGTTTGTTTTGTACCAACCTCAGCAGCAGCTCCACGTTTATGGTTTAACCTACAGCAGTACACTTTGGAAATGAAAGCAGGCAAACATGTCAGAGGAGAGCTCCTGGACAGGTGACGAATAACAGCTGCAGCACTCAAGACAAGTCGGAGCTTCCTGTGACAAAACAGAGGAGGGTTGAAGACTCTGTGACTATTTTTGAGAGAAGGTTTGTCTTGTTAAGCAACGAGACTGTGAGCCTCTTCGATTCAAGTGAGGAAACCTCACTGCAGTCGCAGCTCAGTGAGATGCTACCTTCACACTTGACCTAGAAATAGCTTTTCAAGCAGAAAAAGTAATATTACGAACAAAATGTGCCATTAGTTATACTGTCGAGGACATCAGAGACCTAACAGGAGTTGAGCTTTGAATGAAGAAGAAATAGAATTGGTAAATTGCTATTGGTGTAAAATTTTTTTTTTGTTTGTTTTGTCCTAGATGAACCATTGGTCAGGCTTTGTGTCAGTTGGTTTTCAGAGGCTGATTTAAAGTTTCCATGAGAACATGAGGTTTCATCCACTCACTGTTTGAGCCACTGAAGTCCATATATCAGCTTTGAAACCCAAACATTGTGTTCAAATCTCTGTTTTCTAAAACTACATAGTGATGAGGTGAAATAAGACAAGCGGACGTGGTGCAAGAACACTTACTGGCTTCATTTTCAGCTTTAGTTGACTTCAGTTCATCTTTTGTTGTTTTGTTTTGTCAGTCTTGATGACTTGTGTCCTGCTTCTTGTTTGTGTTTTCCAGGTGATGTAAGGACCAGTGTCAGATGATGGGAGTGTGTGTGTTTGCAAATGCACGACCATTCCCGAACAAAAACAAATCTGTCCCGAAATCCCAAAGACGCACAGGAGCAGACAGCCGAACAGATTTCACCACCTCGTCTTGTACTATGCAACTGTAGACTGTACCTGAACTTGATTGAACATTTGTCCGTTGTTTTTGTCTTTTCCTTTAAATTCCCAGATGGTTAAAATCTGCTTTCAAATTAATAGTTTGGGGATTCGTGATCAATTTTTGACTTCTGCCTTCAAACGAAGATCAAACTGTTACAATTTCTGTCATTCCACTGCTGTCTGTCATCTGTTTTTTCCCCCCATTAATTCGTTGAACTTCTGAGCATTTAGGGAGTCCACGCAGGTTGTAAAAACAAACTAAAGAACAAGATACTTTAGAAATTGTACAGTCACTTTTAAAAATCTGTCCTGTAGCATGCTTGATGTCAAGTTCCCCTTTAAGCATCAATATGCCGACAGACTTTCACCCCTTCTGTGCCTAAAACAGTTTGTCATTCCAACAGTGGAGGACTGAGATGACAGCAGATGAATTATATTGGGATTGTGTATAAAGATTATATAGATTTACAATTGAATTTGTCCTAAACCTTGGTTTGTAAGAGGCCCATCATTCTTCTGTAGAAAAGATTGGTTTTTTTTCGAGGTATATGTTGAGAAATCAGAGTAAAGCCATGATTGCCTTGCTACCTCAGACTCATGGACACAGTTTTGTTTTAGTGGTTGTGCTCATTAACAAACAGTCTGGTTTAGCATTTGAAGCTGTAGCTTACTGTATTTGTACACTGCAATGAGGAGTTACCAAGTTTAAAAAAAAAAAGAAATGGAAAAATAACTGTGCCAGAGTGGGCCTGCTGAAGCTATTCTCCCACGATGAGCGTCACTTCATCCGTTGTTGGGTTGTTGTTGTGTTGTTTTTGTTTTTTTGTTTGTTTTTTTTCTCCCCCACTGGCCTTTCGAGCACTGGTCCCTCACTGCGTCATGTCGTCGTGCTTTTTATGCTGTCCTGTAAAACTCGTGAGACTGAACAACACTACTATACCCTCCTCTGGCTGTCGAGTAATGACGATGTTGATGATTTTAACGGTTACAATCATGGCAGAACTGTGTCGCTTCTCCTGAGGTATGTAAAATAGGTTGACCACACTACATGTACAGGTGCTGGTCATAAAATTAGAATATCATGAAAAAGTAGATTGATTTCAGTAATTCCATTTAAAAAGTGAAACTTGTATATTATATTCATACATTACATACAAACTCATATATTTCAAATGTTTATTTTGTTT